>NC_090447.1:1158714627-1159014627 GCF_031143425.1 Pleurodeles waltl | reverse complement strand
AAAACAGATGTCTAGCCTGGCGGGCACCTGTTTTGACATCCTAAAAATGCTACGGAAAATCATAGGTTCCCTGCTGATAGCTGCTAGGAAAACTGTAGTACCGGCCGTTATCACTTCAAGGCTAGATTACTGCAATGTACTTTACCACTGCGCTACCAAGAGTAGACTTTTAGAACTCCAAAGGGTGCAGAACGCTGCTGCTCGCCTGCTACTAAACCCCAAAATTCTCTTCAGTGGGACAGGCCCTTGCACCCTTCATTGGCTTCCGTTAAAGAAGAGAGTGTCTTTCAAGGCTCTGTGCTTCTGCAATAAAATTCTGCTGGGAAAGAGCCCCTGGTATTTGCCTCCCCTGATCACTGCTTACTGTCTGACTAGAAGTCTTAGATCTTCAACTGCGGCTTTCACATCAATTCCAAGAGTAAAGAGAGCACGTATGAGAGGCTGTTCTTTCAGGTACTTGGCCCCTAAGCTATGTAATTCGCTGCCATTGGATCTTAGGCAGGAACACCTAGAATCAGTCTTCCATAAAAATGAGACCCAGCTCTTTCAGACCACTTTAGTTTAGAGCTGGACTCTGTGTTTACTGGTAAATGTACCATAGTGCAGGGACACTCCGGTCTGGAGAAACTAGGCGCTTTATAAAGCCCTATAAAATAAGATCATTTTTGGGGTTTCTCTTGCACTACTTTTTTTTTTTTTTTTAAATATGACTGAATGAGATTCTAGTATTTAGGTCGAGCGCGCAAGCGCTCAGACGTGTTGTAATCTGTCTGTGGGCTTTTAAGCACGCCCACCGCACGCCCATCCCTATCACTCGTTCATGGGCTTGCCTTTCAAAAATCCTTTATCATATTTGGTAAGTGCTTTGTTTGTTCCTCCTTGGGGCAATTTTGTTACCGCCTTGGCCATCCACCCTGTATCTTGGATAATTGAACTGTTGCTGATACGTTTGACTTGAGCGAACTTCTATTTCCTTTTGTGTCTCTACTTTGCACTCACGCTCATAGCGGCCGTGGCGTTTTCAATTGGCTCGCTTGTGTCAACTGTTTTACTTTTCATTTTCAGTTTATGTGGCAAGAAAAGTCCAATTAGGAACTTACAACGCTAATAGCTCTAACTCGAGCAAACGCGAGACCCATTGCATTGCAAATGCTTGTTTTAAATATGGCTGAATGAGATTCTATCTTCTCATCACATGAAATAAAAATATCTTTGGGTAATATTTTAATATTTTACTCCTATGAAGATATGTTATACTTGATAACATCAACAAAATGATATATTATACGTCGGAGTTGTCTCCAAATTAAATCCAGTATCTTGGACTATCCGTTCTTCAATGCATTGTTGAACTTCACCTCCTCGCTGTTGACTGCATCACACAAAACTGGAAGTAAGGGAATGAAGAGCAGCTCTGACACCAGCAGTGACTTGATGGCAGAGCAATGCCTGTCAACTCGAAACAGCGAAAGACAACTGCAGGAAGGACAATGACACTTGCAAGGTCAAAGCTCACAGAAAATAGTCTTAGTCAGGAACAGACTAGTGCATTATTTGTAAGGTTTCTGATAAGATAGCCGAATAGTGTGATATCCGACCACTTAACGCAGTGGTCTTCAAACTATTTAATGCCGCGCCCCCCCAGTTGAAAAATAAAAATCTTTGGGCCCCCCTCAGAATTTTTCACAATTATTTTAGAAAGATGGCAATGTTTAAATATGTCTAAACCTATTTAAACATTGCAGCTAGGTATTGTTACCTTTTTAAAACTGCAATAACATGCTTCTGCTTAAAACAAAGGCATGTTATCTGTATAATTTTTCTTCTGGCCAGAGTTTGGGGCCCCCCCTGGGATCACTTGAGGCCCCCCTAGGGGGGCCCGCCCCCCAGTTTGAAGACCTCTGACTTAATGGAAGTTATTGGTTTATTAAAATGTGCATTGGATGCATGCCCCATACTACAGTATATTTAATGTGACAAGTAGGATAACGCAAATGATTATTAACTGTGCTGTTTGGCTTTAATAGCTGTATTCAGCAATATAGAAAATATTGCAGACGGAGTGTTGTAAGGGCAAAGCTTGTTTTAGAAAATGTTTCATTCTGCCTGCAGTGATACATCTATGACTTTAAAGACTACAGAGGACACTACTTGGCTATGCGTTCTACGCTTGCTTATTTATATATTCGTCAGCAGCATTATTCAATGCTGCTCATAAACAGTTTTTTTTTCCATGTAGAACTGTGAGTCCATTGTGTGTTCTATCTAACCACCATATGCCTTTCATAATCTTTTTGCATGTCTTCTCTCGCTCATGCTGTGAGCGGTACCTTTTACATGTCCACAGTGGTCACCCTGTGAACCGCTAGCTTGCTCAGTCACTTTCTCCGCTACTGAGTGCATACACCCTTGGAACGTCTGTGCCACTTCCGTAGTGCAAACTGATTGGGCCCTCCCTGGAGAATGTGATGAGGGACCAGGGCGTCTCCCAGATTGCACAGATATTCATTCATTCTTGGGCTCAGTGGGGGGCCACTCAGCAGTTGGGCCCTCACACCTTCACTGCATTGGCTCGCTCAGTGAAGCAGAGTAACTTTCCCGCGCGATAACATATTTCCTATTCCATGCCATTGCACGCATTTTGCAAGGCATGCAATAGCATGGCTTAGAGAGGGGGCCCTCCAAAACAAGGAATCCTGCCCCCCCTCACCCCCAAACCCCCTCCCCGCGCACCCATAGCCACCGGTACAATGTAATCTAGGTTAGAGAATACAATGTTATAAGATTATTTGTGTGCACACAGGCAACAGTAATATTAGCGAGCAGTTTATACTCTTTCAAGGCTGTGACAACTTTGTGTGGTCTTGGCCGGCCTGTGCCCCAACATAACATAAAGATGCAGCAAGTACCGGCAGCAGTAAAATGCAAGTCTGCAGTCTGTACATAACTTATTTTTGTAATTTTTGTAATTCTTATTTGTTATTTTATATGCAAACTTGTCTGTTTATTTTCCGTACGTTTTCATATTTGATCTGAATGGAGCCATATATGTATTCTTGCAAGCATCAGCACATCTTAGTGTGAATAAAGAGTTCAGTGTTTAAGGCAGTGCAGCCCCTACATGCAGGGCTAGACAGGCCTTCTACTCAACCGGGTATTTCCCGGCGGACTGGGGGCCTGGAGTAGGTTTTGAAAACCCAGGGCAGCTCCAGGTATCTGTCACTTACCCCAGCTCCCCAGTCCCATGAGTAACTACATCAGGGTTGGGATGGGGAAGGTAGAGCGAAACTTATCTGAGAGGGCGAAGAGAGAACGGAGAGAAGGATGGAATGAGAGTGATGGTGCATGGAGATGAAGGGAGCGAGGCTGATTTAAACATTTTTGCCAGGACTGCTTTTAGCTCCCCAATCCGCCCCCCCCTGTATGCTTAAGTAACGAGAGGGAGTTATGTTGCTCATACGGATATTGCATACACGTTGAACTTTACAATTTTTTGCTTCTTTGAAAGTTGTGAACACATCAAGCAGGCCAAACCACAAAAGCATGTATAAGTACGGGAAGAAGAACTACATAAATGTTGTTTTATGTAGTCATGCATGCCTTTGTGAATCACCACAAACATCCAACATGCTATTAGTAAAAGTGCAAAGACGGCACAATTACTTTCTATTTGTTTAAACTGTGCAGGGATAGTCCCTAAATATACAAACCCCATTCACAAAGGCTTGTTAGAGTATGTAAAAGAAGAGTGAAGGAGTACTACATAACATACTCATGAATTCCTTTGTGGGTAGATTCTCGTAAATCTTTTGTTAGTTCACACAATATGCCAACACAATATGCTTTACAAGTATCTCTAGGCACAAAGATGCACTAAAGGTATTGTGTGCTCGGATTGTTAAAACATGTAGGAGGCTCAAAGCCTTAAAAAAAAAGTTAGTACTTTATTGCTTAAGATTTATCAAATGGGTTATTGATGTTCATGGTTTTACATCAGAATGTTTTGTTTGTTTGTTTTTAACTGCCTGGATTATTAAACTCAAATTGAAAGGAGAACCAGAGGCCATAGGTCTCAGGGCGGCTTGTCCTTCACCTTAAAGATATGCACTAGCAGCCAGACAATGAGATGCATTGTTATCCCTCTTATTGGAAAAGACCAGCAGCACAGAGTACCTATTGTGCTTGTGGACTGCAGTCTTCATGCTGACACCAGCTATGATAGTTACAATTTACCCTGCAGTGCTTTCTTCAATGACAACAGTCTCAGCAACACAGACCCTGTAACGACAGTCAAAGAAGAAAGACTAGAGGAACAAATTATATGTTCATAGAACCAGAAAAAGGACTCCACTACACATTTTTAAGAAACCAGGTTTATACTGAGATTCGAACTGCATCAAGAAAGTTTTGGGAAAAATCCTGCATCTGTCACAGGCACCGGGAGTGGGAAGTTTATCACCTGACTGGACAACAGACTGCTCCACCTAATTTGGAATTTCCTGCCAGTGTTTAGAAGTGAGACACAGAAGCACCTCCATGAGTTAAAAAAACATCTTACATTTGCGCCACTCCCCCAATTAAACCAACACAAGCCATATAGTAAAGCTCCAACTAGTAGTATAATGGAAATAAATATGCAAACTCACTATAAACGTGTTGGCTCCTATTTTTTAATTAAATCCTTTGCTTTCTCTTTCTATGTAGCCTTTTTGCAACAAAGAATGTTTATTTTTTAAATATTACCCGACAAATATTATAGTGCACTTACATGTTTATTCACGTCATACTTCAAGTACGTGTTTGGTTATCATGCATCACATGCTGTTTTAGTTGGTGGATTATTTTTCCAAGATGGGTTCTGCAATCACCAAGTAGTTCTTGCCAGCTTCTGCTGCTCCTGAAAGCAATACACCTCATGATTTCCAATGGACGCAACTTTAAGGTGGAACATTACACCAAATTGCTAATACTTGAAAGTGGCAAAGAGATCATTTTCTGGATTGATCCATGATATGATTGTTACTATCTTAAAGCAATGGCTGAAGGGGGCATGGAGCTGCCCCAGCACAAGCCAGTTGCTAAAGGGGGGTTGTCCTAAAGTCCACTCTAGGTGTATCAATTATAACTGCTGTAGTAGACAGCTAAAGATGTGAATGAGACCTAAATATGCCTGTCATACAAAAGTAAAAAAAAGGTTTCAATTCAGTAGCATGTAGCATAATGCATTATGAAACTAGCACTTTAACAAGTGCATGCTAAATATTACCATCTGATTTCATTTATCAACGTAGGTCATCAGAAGAGGTCTGTATTGTGATATTGCCCCCTAATGATTCAATCAATTGGGTTTGCACTTTTTTAACTGCATGTATAATGGACTAGTGAGCCAAGTTAGTTTTGTTACAACAAGTGTATATCAGAAGGCAGGGTATGACCGAGCAAACTGTACATATGTCTTGTCCCTCTACGAATTTACAAATTCATAATCTGACCTGTGACTAAGTCAGGGAACATAATCTATATTATTCACATTTATATTTATTATCCATCTTTTGTTATGTATATATTGTTTTTGACAGCCTTTGTTCCACAAAAACAAAACTAATTGATCATTTATTATTGTTTTTTTGTTAATTAAAAATACAATCAATATTTCAAGAAAATCTTTTTGCTAAATCTTTTCTTCACATTGCCATTTTTTCTTTTTTGCAATACATAATTTAATACATCACATCTACCAATATATACAAAAGTACCATTCTGTCTTAGATATCACAAAGCCTTTTGCTATTTCTTGAAAAAAAACCTATGTCAACTACTCCTACATAGAACACTTTACAAACCTAACAAAAGTTAGCTAGACACGTTTTCACTCTTATCTGGAAGAATGTTCTGGGGAAAAAAGGGCCTTGTGTAGAAAGGGTTTCATACGTGAAAACCCTCTGATATGATAATTTATAGTGTTTGCAAATTCTAAAACCTTTTTTACTAATGCACTAAGCCCATTTAACGATTCAGAAAAGGCTTTCAGAATGTTAAATGGGTTTAGGAAACCATACTGAATTGGTATTTGGAAGGGGCGTGTTAAGGATGTCCCTTCCAAATGCTGATTCCATATGATATGTATTAATGCTTTGCAACCAAAATCCAGTTGAAAACATTAATCTTTTATTGACATATCAAAGGAGGTGGTAATCCATTTGCAAATGGGTAGAGGTCCTAAAGGGGCACAACCCCCTTTGCAAATGTTGCCAAAACATTTTAGGAGTAGGTAGTAGTCCTTGGGACCAGTGCCTGCTCCTTAAAAAGGATTGTTTAAAATTTTCATTTTTGTTTTTTAAACACAGCTCGTTTTTCCTCTTAGGAAAATGGCCTGAGTTACAACAAAATATTATTTTATTTAAGTTCACTCACAGATATGTTGGTCTGGTTGGTCTGCTGTGATGGCATTGAATTGTACTGGGTAGCAAGTTGCAACCTACCTCACTAATATTCATGAGTTAGGTCGAATTGTGACCCTCTATGATTCTGTGTTTTGTGAACTGACCTATTGATACGTAGGTCGGTTCACAAAATGTAAATGTATTCTGTGAAAGTTGGTGCGCAATTACGACCCCTTATTCCGCATGCATTCTTAGTGTATCTGGCCCCAGATGTTTAGCTATTTCTTGTGTAGTCTGCAGAAACACTATGTAATAAAAGCCTCTGCCTTTAAGGGTTCACAACAGTGTCTGCACTGTTTTGGCTTGTTAATTAATTTTCCAATGACCCTTTTTGATGATTGTCCAGCGGCAGCTCCTCCTCTAAGGCGGAGGAGCGTCACCAGCTGCTTGCAGCAGAAGGAAAAATAAAATGATAATAACAAAGCATTATTATATTTTTATTTTTCGTTGAGCCAGGTTAGGGCAGGGTGGGACTGGAGGGGGCTGGAGGACGAGTGGTTTGTGCACCATAAGTGCACATGTGTGTTTGGCCCGCTGCGTTGGGCCGGTCAAACACACAACCACACTGTGCATTTCTCCTCCCAGCTGTACTGCACAGCCGGGAGGAGCAAGTGCACTCCTTCTGTGCTCTGCGAGCACCACAGCAGGCCATTCACACCAATCATGACGCTGCTGTCATGCTGTTGACAGCAGCTTTGTAAATTGGCTGAGGGGAGTCTGGGAGCCTGTGTGCTCCTCAAAGAGGACGGAGGAGATGAACCCGTCTACTGATGGACAAGGTAAGTGTTTTTTTAATTATTATTATTTTTTTTTTGTAATCCCCATCCTGCCACTCCATTCAGTGGCAGCCGCCACTGTGATTGTCCCAAATTTACATTTTATGTGTCAATTAGACCTTGTGATACTTGCATTACTATAAACCACCGATGGTCATGAAATGTGGACATCATTTCTGCAAAGTGCTCCCATATAAGCTACATCAAACACCCTAATTAAAAAAAATGGGTGAACTATTTTCGCTCCCTCCCCTCACTGTATGCAGTTATTGCAAAACAGTTTCTTCACATGCTGTAACAATGCTGTTACCATTCTCTGCACGCTGGTCTGATTGTATGGCAAATCTTCTGGAGATGTTACAATAAAAATGCTGTTTCAAGTGGCCTTAATAACATTTGGTTTGGTTAAGGTTCCAGCATTATACTGAAGCAATGGATTATAGCTTCTTTACAGCATTATGTAAACACCGTCTGCTATCTGTGATAGGGAAGTGTTTTGACTTGGCACCATAAATAAGTCCAGGAGCTCATAATTATGCCCCAATGCTCAGCAGTGGCGAACACTGGCACAAATGAAGCTCTGCCTCACATTGATACACGGCCAAATTGTCAGAGTTTCCTAAGATAGATGTCTCCACACAAATCTGGAAAACAGTGCTATGTACACTGCACCCCAGTTAATGTTTTATGCTGATTTTTCTTGTTTTTGTGGATATTTTATCCAAAATAAGCTGTTGTATGCCTGAATTTCTCCTTTATCCATTCCAAGTAGATCCCAACAAGGCAGCACTTAAAACCTTACTTAATCCACATTTCCCAGCCCTGTCTTCCTTCAACACGCTGCCTGATACAATTACTACATACCTTTAACTCAGGTTGTGGATTTATGCAAAAAAAATCATTAATAATGGTTTATGAGTAAAAACTCACTCCTCGCCACCAGATGTTATCTACTAGGCAAAGACAAGAATGTACCATGATGCCTTTCACATCCTCTGACAATTTCCCACAAAAAATGTATTCGAAACATGGAACAGCTTTTTTTGTAATAATGGCAAAACTAATCTTACAGATTCTAATCCGTCCCTAAAATTACTACTGCAACTTCCTCCTGGACCCACGAGTTGTCATCTTTTAGAGAAACTGTGTGCTCTGTAGAACTTTGCAGCTGGTCCTATTTGCAACACAGGCGCCTGGGGCCAAATGTGTCCAATCATTAGATCATTCTGGTGGCTTCCAGGGAGCCATTGGATAAATTAAAAGCCCTAATGCTTAACTGCAATGCCATCTGCAGCAAGACTCCAACACACATCTTGCTGCTGTCTTCTCTCGCCCCTCAGTGAGATCTCCCTAATTTCTTCACATCTGACACTGTTGGACCCAGAAACTCATTTCTCAGCAGCAGAAGATTTTCAATAAGAAGGTCAGCGCTCTAGAATGCCATTGTCTAGTGCCCGAGAGACTTCCCTAATTTCGAAGGGCCTTATTTATAGTTTGGAGGATGGGATACTTCATTGCAAATGTGGCAGATATCCTGTCTGACATATTACAACTACATTATTACCTAAAGAGCTTGTAATATGGAAGACAGGATTTCTGCCACATTTTGATGGAGTATTCCATCCACCAATCTCTAAATCAGGCCCTAATATTATTTAATTTTTTTAAACTGAAAACCTCGATCTTTACTAAACCATTTTATTAAACATTTGCATAAATTCCATCTCCTTCACATTCTTTTTTCTGTTTTGTTAATAATTTCCAAAAAAAGGTATTGTTATAGGCTATATGAGCAAGCTCATATGTATTGTGCAGTAAAAAGTCCTCAAAGACAGCACATACCTCATAATTTCTGAAAATTCTGCTCCACCCCTTTTACGCAGTACCAGAATTAATGTTGGTACTGGCAAATTTTCAAATCTTCTACATGTGCACTAAAAATTGTGGTGCTGCGTAAGTGATAACAACTCTGCCAATAAAAGTTGAGAAGAAGGAAGCCTAGAGAAGGCTTCATTTAACCTTCGATATGTGGATGAATGAGACTGATGTAAGGCATGAGAAAACTTAGTCAACCACAGAAATGGACCAAAAAAAAGCAACGTTTTGTTTTCTGCCTGAAAAGAAAACACTATGCAGAAGCACTTCTGCTTAATTTGTGTGTATTTTGTCTGTGGGTTCTCACCAGGGTTATTTGGTTTGCGTGTATGTGATGTACTCATTTCCTTGTTTCATTCTTGGTCAGGAGAGTCCTGCGAGCAATGTAAAATAAGAAGTGTAGAATGTTAGAGGGAGATTGAATGCTTAACTTTCATTGTTAAATATAATCTTTTTTTTGAGGCAAGACTTACCGTCATCCGAGTTACCACAAGTTTGGGCAGTGCATGTTGACTCAACTCTCTCCAGTACCCTGTTTTATGTTTTCAGACTGTGGGCCTGATTTAGAGTTTGTGGACAGGTTATGGTATCACATTGTGATGGATATCCTGTCTGCCTTATTGCTAGTGGTATATGATATAATGTATTTACAATACATTGGATTCTGTAAGCCCTGTATAAGTGGCAGTCCCTAATTTCTAAATAATCGTGACTTGTTACGTATTTAGTCGCCAGTTATAAAGAAAAGATGTCACAACTCGACTATTATAAGTTACTATTGTCGAGTTCTGCAATGCCTGCTGCCGGAGCAAGCAGCAGAGGTGAAAGGTAGGTCAGGTCACTGAACATAATTGAAGCAGCTGTTTAAAAAAGCAGACAAAAAACGAAACCTTGCTCTTCTTTCTTCTGCTCTCTTTTAATAGCTTACAGTGACTAGCAGAGAGAACATTTTTAGGGTTGAATGCGAAAATCACTCTGTCCTTTGATGTAATCTCTCTGTGGGCTTTTAACCATGCCCATGTCACATCCATCAGTTTGGTTGGTTCGTGGTCTTGCCTTTTAAAATTTGCTTGATTTCATTAGTGAAAGGCATGCATATGTCATGCCCAGTGTTTATCGTGCCTCAAGCGCACCGGCCAACTACTGAAAACATACGAGGCGCCATGTTTTCTGTATGGTTTCTGGAATACTTTTTCTCTTTATTTTGTAGGCAGCATGATTCCGCTGGGCAGTAGTTGAGCGCTTTGCATGACATCGACCGAGTTACAAGGATAATTGCACTTTTGCCGGTTATATGGATAATTGCACTTTTGCCAATATGTTTTACTGTGAGCGAACTTCTGTTTCCCTTTGTGTGTCTGCTTCGTGCTCAGGGCAGCCGTTGGCTCGCTTATATGAAACTTATTTTCTTTTCATTTTCAGTTTATGTGGCAAGAAATGTCCGGTTAGGAGGTTACAATGCTAATAGCTTTAACTCGAGCAAACGCAAGACACATTGCATTGCAAATGCTTGTTATTTGTCTGCACCCATTAGAGGAAAGCTAGAGTATTTCTGCATGTTTCTACACATTCTGAGCTACTGCTACTTTTTTTTAACTGACTTGTATTGAACTGTTTCTCATATGTGTTTGCAACAAATATCTAGCAGGTTTTTAGTGTATTTAATTTTGCAGTAGAGGTTTTATTTGTATTCTTCATGTTTGCAAACATGCTCGCTTTTTCAAATGGAAGAACTATGAACAAAGGTTTTAAGTGGTTTGTGGGGAAGGTGATGGTGTGACTGTATTATATGGGATAAAGTACACCCTGACGTACATGATCAGGATAATAGTGCAAGTCACCTTGGAGTTCCATAACCTTTTTTTTTTTTTTTTTTTTTTCCTCATTCACCTTAGGCTCCAGGACTTCTCTGAGACAATTTATTTTACACCTTCTCATTTCCAGATAAAGACCTTTACCAATGGGGCCATTCCTCTCTCTTTCACTGTACCCCACGGGGGGGGCGGAAGGACGGAAAGAGACATTCCCACACAGCTTCAAGAGCGAGGGAGAGGTATAATCATTGGACACATCATCGACCTTAGACCTATGCTGTGTTCCTCCCCAACCATTCTGCGAGGGGCAACCAAAACTTCTTAGTTCTTGTGATCTCTCTTGATGTATCCATTCTTGATGCAAACACCAACTCATCCAGACAATCTATAAATGAGGGAAGTATATTTCCTACCCATTTCTTACATAACTCTCTCCTAAGCAACAACATTGCGTAGAAAAGCGACTTCTGCAAATCGCTCTTCACCACTCCTCCACTGTCCTTATTTCCAAAAATTATTAGGGAGAGACTTCTATTAAAGCTGACCTCCATAACATCTGAGATTGTTTGCATTACTTTTTCCCAGAAGGAGTGTATTGCAGGGCATTCCATGAACATGTGTACGTCCGTAGCTTTTCCTAAACCACACTTTCCACATTTGGCCTCTTCACGTTTCTTAGTTTTTACAGTTTATAAGGTGACATATAGACCCATGTATTGAGAGCAATTATTTTTTCTGTAAGTGGCTGGTTTCACCACAGTGAATAAAGTATGTATAGAGATTTGCCATATTTCCTGCAGCTGACTACCCGCCATACTACTACACCACAAATCCTCTGCCAACCTAAATTCACCATCTACCGGATCCAGAATTTCCCAACACCATATAGCCACTTATTTTTTGGGCGGTAGTCTCCCCAATATCTTCTCCTCCAGCTGATTTTTTTCTGACCTATACACATTCGTTCCCTCTGTGCCCACCCTTTAATCTGCATAAACTTCAATCTTGACAATTCCCCTTACCCCTCCCCTCAGGTGTCTCTGCAGAGATTTCATCCAACGGGAATAACCTGCCTTCTCTAAAGAGATCCCCCAATATATAAGACCCGCATTTTTAATTTGGCTGGCCAATATGTCTTCAAAACACTCTGGTGTACCCGTAGAGTCCCAAATAGGTGCCCAATAACTGTAATATTCTCCTTTATTTGCTCTTCTTATACTGTACCAGATCTTTGCCCTGTCTTTCAGCACTTTTAATCTTAGTTTTTTTAATTATTTGGGAACGCCATACTGAGACAAAAAATGGTTTGCTGCCCCTTTCACTCCTCCCAACATGGCTTTGAACATACAACCAAGGTCTGTAAAGTCAGGTGAGGAGAAAAGCATCCTTGTGTTCTTCAACTGGAAGGCCCAAGGGTAATATTGAAGATCAGGTAGTGCAAGGCCTCCCTTCTCCCTTCTTTTTCGCAACGTCTTCCATGCTATTCTAACCCCTCTCTGTGCCCATATAAATGAATTGATATCCTGCTGGATTTTTGCTAGTATCTTCTCGTCCATTTGTAATGGAATTGTATTAAACTGATTAGTAACCTTGGGCAGAATTATCATTTTTACCAGGCTAACCCTTCCTAGAACTGTCAGGGGGAGATCCATCCACCCTCACATCAAGTCATTGCATTCCATCCGCACTTTTCTTAAATTGATCACTGACGTCATCTTAATGTCTTGTACAATTTTTAAGCCTAAACATATGATTTCAGTTTTTATTAGCGGACATTCCCTCGTCTGGTTCCACACCATGATCTCTGTTTTTTCTGCATTAACATGATAGCCAGACACCTTCCCAAAATCAGCAGCAATCTCCTAAACTGCTGAAAAGTTGGTTGTAGATTCGAAGTATATATCAACAGATCGTCTGCGTACAGTGAAACCTTTTCTCCCACCCACAACACAAAAAAGAAGAAATCCTTTGGCCCTGCCTTAATCGCCTAGCGAAAGGCTCAATATATAGGTTAAAAAATAATGGAGCGAGAGGGCAACCCTGCCTCGTACCTCTTGTTATTTTAAAAGAGGACATTAGCCTTTCATTAACCAGTGCCCTGGCCGAAGGAGCTTGATAAGAGACCCATCAGTCCACAGAAGGTTTCACTAAATCCATATTCTTTTAAAATGGAGATCAGATAACACCAATTGACTCTATCAAACGCCTTCATGGCGTCCAGCGTGATTACTAGGAGAGGGGAACCATACGTTGTTGCCAGGTCAATAGCACCTATTAGATTAAATGTTAATTCATAGACCTGCCTACCCTTAATAAATCCTTTCTGATCCTGATGCTGCAGTCCTGCCACCACACCACTCATTTTATCTGCAAGTACTTTGGTGAAGATCTTATAGTCACTATTCAAAAGAGATATCGGCCTATATGACTCGCACCTTGACTGCTTTTTGCTTGGTTTCACAACCAAAGTGATTACGGCATCATTCCACGACTACTCTGGTAATGCCAACCCATTCTCACAGATCTCTCCAAACAATGCTGACATAGCTGCCATTATAGATTCTCCCAATACTTTATACAACTCTATTGGAATGCTGTGTGGCCCAGTGGCTTTACCTGCCTTACCTACTTTAAGTGCTGCCCTAATTTCCCGTTGTGAGATTATTTTACTCAAGTGTACCTGCTCTTTTGCTGTTAATCTAGGTAGCTTATCTGTACTCATCCAATTTTTCACCTCTTCTCTCGTTACCGTCTAATCCTCTTTATAAAGCTCTGTAAAAAAAATCTTGAAAGGCCTTCCCTATCCACACTACTCATCTATGTTTCCCCTGTTTGCTCAACCTGATCTATTTGAGAGTGTATTTGGTTTGTTCTGTTCTGGCTTTCCAAGCTAGCAATTTACCTGCATTCTCCCCATATCCAAAATGGACTAATTTACTTACTTCCCATTTGTTTCCTTAATCTCACCTGCAGTACTTCCTTTAGTTGTGATTTCAACTGCCTCATCCTTTCATCTTGCCTAAAGGATCTACCCATCTTTAATTGCGCACTGACATGCAACCGTTTCCGCTTCTGACATACTTATTTTGCGTCTATACTTCTTATTTCTGAAACTGGAAATACCTTTTATTTTACCTATTATAAAGGCCTTCTATGCGTGCCATACCCGATATATAGGGGTAGATCCTAAATTAATTCTAAAGAACTCTTCTGTTTCTATATGTAGCTGTGAGACCAATTCCTCCTCCAGCAGCAAAGAACGATCTAATGTCCACCTTGTCAACTAATTTTTTTATAGCTAATTTCACGATCCGTATCACTACTGAGTTCACTGATAAATGCGCTGGCACATAAACTATCTTATCAACCTCCTCCACTAATACTTGATCTATAACGAAATCTGTTCGGGAAGAATGGCCATATATGTTATTTCTAAATGTAAAAAACCTGCTGCCCTCAATCTTCAAAGATCACACAGACCATATTCCTTCATTCTATTCTTGAGGTAAGACTGTGATTTGACATAGCTGTTAACCTAGCTTTCGATGACTTGTCCAGATTATTATCCATAATCACAATAAGGTCCCCTGCCAAGAGGGGAGAGAACATCTTCCACATCGGGTCGGTATCATCACAGTTTGGAACGTAAAAGCCTACTTGTATGAGTACTGTGTCATATAGTTAAAGCTCGACTATGACCCACCGACCTGAATTATCGGAGGTAACCCCCAGCACTGCTGATCTAACCTATTGCTTAATCACAATGGCCACCCCCTTGGTATTAAAGTTGGGGTCTGTACATATTAAAGACTGAACCCATTTTTTGCGACCTGAACAATTCTGTGAATTCCCTACCAGTCAGATGAGTTTCTTGCAAAACCATAACATGAGCTGGGGAGTCTTTCAAGTACTGCAGAATTCTACTTCTTCTACCCTTAATCCTCAGCCCATTCATGTTCCTCGTCATAATCTGAATCAAATTTCTATCTCCCCCCAGTTCATATCAAATTTTCCCATTTATTTCCCCACTGCTATACCATCTATTGTACATAAGGTGGAAGAGGACTTTTTTCTTTCTCTCCCTAATGCTCCCCACCCTGTACCCCCATCCTGCTCCCTCTTGTGACCCTCCAACCTGTACTCACGAGGAACCCATCCCTATCTCCTCGTGGGCTAGATGATAGGCCCGAATTTTAGAGCACCACTGAGGAGGGAGTACCTGGCCAGTAGAAATAAACTCGAAATTCAAACCTACTGATTCCTATTCCTAATGATCTCCAGTAGCTCGTCTGCTGCCTTTTGATTCCACAGATTATACATTTTGTTATTGTACATCACACGGAAAAAGGCTGGAAATTCATGCTGAGCTGGAATACGTAGATTCTTAAAATCCTCCAAACGTTTCCCTAGATCCCACTGTCTACTCAAAGTACTTTTACCAAGGTCCGACCTAATTTCAAAGGTGAAGTCTTTCCCTTTTATTGATTTTACATTTTAAAGCTTTCAACAGAATCCTCTACTTCAGAGTATAAATCAGAAAATTTACCATGATTTTATGAAGCGTCTTTTTTACTAGGATCTCTTTTAAAAGGATCTCTATGAATCCTCTAGATGTCTACTTGAATAACCTCCTCACTTTCTTCCACCTTCAACGCGCTTTTAATAAGAGCAGCCGTATATGCCTTAATATCGTCACCTTCCACCCCCTCAGGAATATTCAAAATTCTCAGGTTATTCCTTCTTGCAGAATTCTCTAATCGCTCCAGCTTATCCTGCATTTCTTGCTTATTAACTTAAAGCTGCCATATTTCCTGCTTGTTCTTCTTTAAATCTTCTTTCTGACCTTCTACTGACTCTTCTAGCGCCTGGGTTCTCTTGGCCAGCGAGTCATTTTTTTTCCCAAAGTATCACAGGCCTCTCTAATGTTTACTTGGTTTGCTTCAGATACTGTTAAGCCTTTTTTTAATCTTCTCAGAAAGTGATATAATCATTATCTTTATGGGGGTATTCGCATGGGTAGGCTGGTTTCCCTCTCGCATTGAAGCCTGCATTTGTTCCTGTGCCCCTCCCTCCCTCCCTCCCTCCTTTTTTTTTTTTTTTTAAACACATTTTATTAACATTTTGTTATTGTACATTTGTGTGTCGGTTCAGAGTGATCACTTGCATCAGTTATACAAGAACACATAAGCTGGTCACAGTTGTAGCATACATTACTCGTGTTGCACTGCTGGTTCTTGCGGAGCCCCTAGTATTGTTTGTGTAGTTATCGGGTCCTGACTCTAGTGCTTTAAGCCCCTTGGCCCACTGCTCCGAGTTCATCGTTGGTCTTAATGTATTGGTTTTATGCCATTTTTATATGTAACAAATTTGTGGATAAAAAAGAAAAAAAAAAAAAAAAACATTCCTATTTGCAACTTGGAGAGGGGATCATAGGAAGTGAAGATAAGGGATTATGGGAGGGAAAGGGAGGAGGAGAGGGAGACTAGGAGGGGATAGGAAGGGTAGTCAAACTAAACGAAGGGTCAACTTTACAGCATTGTGTGGGTGATACTTGTGGCTAATGTTCATTAAGGAGCTAGTGCGCTATGACAGCCTTATGGGGGGCCATGCCCGGGGCGCACCAGTGTGTGGGTGGGGCAGGTGTCTGCTCCATCCGCCTCTTCCTCTCCCCTGCTCATGAGGCATTGTGAATGGTGGCGGTTCGTGTGACTTCTTTATCGTTTCTACATGTGGTCTTATTGTCAGTACAGGGACCTCAGGGCACCAACCGGGCAACCTCCTGTTCGTGACCACCCCCTGAGGCATGCCGCTCCCCGGCCTCCCCCACCTCGGTGTTTGTTGTTCCCTTGGTTAATGCGTCCCATGTCGTCACCAGTTCTTCCCAGGTCGGGCGGTAGGAACAAGTCGGACGCCCTTAGCTTCCTCGGCTTTCAGGACCTGTAGTTCGGCCCTGGACCATTTCGTAACATCCCTTTTCCAATCGGTAAGCGATGGGCAGACTGGGGCCCTCCAGCCCCTCAAGATCAGCCTTTTATAGAAGGCCAGCGTCAGGTCTAGAAAACGCCCTCTTACTTTCCCGTTTAACTCAGTCGGCCTGAGTCCCAGCAAGCACAGGTCCGGGGTGGGCCTTAACTCCGCTCCGAGTAGCCGGGATAAGGCAGCCAGTGCCTCCCTCCAGCCGATCAGGAGCACCGGGCACCCCCATACCATATGGTCAAAATCTGCCTCGCCCCCCTGGCATCTTGGGCATGCCCTGGGGGTACCTCCGTATATTCAGAATAGTCGGTGCGGTGTGAGGTACGTTCTGTGTAGGTAAGTATATTGGATGTAACATAGTCTCATGTTACGTGAGACCACCCGGGGGTATGCTAGTACTTTGCTCCATTCCGATTCAGTTAATTCCCTCCCAATGGTGCCTCCCCATCGCTCCCTCAGGGATTGCAAAGGGTCCAATGCTGCGTGGGCCTGGGCCCGGTAAATTTTGGCTATCAGGTGGGGTTCATCCCCCGATGTCAGCAAAAGGTGCAGTACCCCGTGGACTGCGGGCTCTGCGTTTATCGTGCACCAGTGATCTTTCAGGGCGTGAACCAGCCTCCCGAAGAGCAGGAACTGGCCCTGGGGAACACCCGCTTCCGTTAGGGCAGAGAAATCCCTCAGTACCCCCCGTTAAAGAGGCCGCTCATGGTCACAATCCCTGCTCTAGTCCATGGGCCCAAGTCCGAGGCCTCCCGGGCACAGTCCCCCAGCTCCCAGGACCAGTGCCTAAACCGGCAGGGCCGGAGAATAAGGGGGGCCCACTCCCACTCTTTTCATGCACCTCTCCCAACATGCCAATGCAACATTCGTCATAATGTTGCTACCAGGTAGGGCTATCTTCCTACCTATCATGCGTGCCACAATCCATGTTGCATCTATTGTCCCCTGAGGTGTGCAAAAGTCCAGTGGTCCTCTGCCTTGCATTTAAACAGATACCCATTGTAGCTGGTATGCCAAGTAATAAGCCTCAAAGTCGGGGGCGCCCAGTCCTCCCATTTGGGTCGGTCTGCAGAGGGTTGTGAGTGCGGTGCGCCTACGACCATCATCCCATATTAGTTCCCTTAGCAGCATGTTCAGGTCGCGGAACCATGATGGGGGGATCAGCAGTGGTAGGTTTGCGAAGTAATAGAGGAGTCGGGGAAGCATAATCATTTTGGACAGTGCCACTCTAGCCATTACTGTGAGTTTCAAAGAACGCCAGAATCCCACCGAGGACCTCAGTGATCGCATTGCCCTGCCCAGATTACCTTCCCTGAGATCTCCCAGCTCGTGGAATATCTGGATACCCAGATATTTGAAAGTACGGGGGCCCAGTTCATGTCCATCGGGCATGAAGCAGGACGCACGCCATCAGGAGACAGAGGGAACACGTACGTTTTGCCGCAGTTTAGGCGAAGTCCGGAGACCACGCCAAAGTTCTCTAAGATGCTGAGGGCCCAGGGAAGGTTGCTGTTGCCATCCCCAAGGTACATTAGTATGTCGTTAGCGTACAGGGAGACAATGTGTTCAGTTGGTCCGTACATTACCCCCCGTCCTACTCCCTCCTCCCGCAGTCGGCTCACGAGAGGCTCAATCGCTAGGGCAAACAGAAGCGGGGAGAGGGGGCATCCCTGTCTAGTTCCACAAAACACTGGGTATGGTCTGGATATAATTTTACCCCTCTTCACTCTTGCTTGCGGGGATGAATATAGTAGGTCAACCCATCTCACCCAGTTCTCACCTAGGCCCATCCTCATCATCACCGACCTCAGGTAGTCCCACCTAATTGAATCGAAAGCCTTTTCGAAGTCCACCACCAACAGGAGCCCGGTCGGTGGAATCGATTCTCGGGGCATGTGCATGACAGAGAAAAGACGCCTAAGGTTTAGGGAGGTGCTGCGGCCCGGAATGAAGCCGTTTTGATCAGCGTGGGCATATGGGGGAGCAGGCGATCGGCCAAGATCTTGCTAAGGATCTTAAAGTCGCTGTTCAGCATTGACAGTGGGCGGAAATCTGTCACCGAGGCCTCACTATTGGTGGACTTAGGGAGTGGCACTACTAGTGCTTCGCGCATCGTGTCTGGTAACTGACCGCACTGCAACGCCTCCGCATACATTTCTGCCAAGTTTGGGGTTAACAAGGATCTATATTTTTTGTAGAAGTCCATGGGAAGACCGTCCGTTCCGGGGGTCCTCCCAGGAGCCAGATGCGCTATTGCGTTGTTGATCTCTTCCATGGTCACTGCCCCTCCCAGGCTGTCTCTGTCCTCTGGTCTCAGTTCCCGGATCGGGATCTGTCGCAGATAATTGTCAAAGATCACTGGCTCCAGGCTGCTAGGTCTACCATACAGGTGCATGTAATAATCTCTGAATGCATCATTGATGGGGCCTGGGCTAAGTCTACGGTTTCCCTCTTTGTCTGTTACACTAGTGATGGGTTCGCTGCTCCCGCCCGGGCGCACCAGCCATGCCAGAAGCCTGCCCGACCTCCCCTCCTCTGACTGCAGGGATGCTAGGTATTTCTGCATGTTGTGACATCTGAGCTTTTCCTCGGCTTGGGAGTGTTCTCTGCGGGCACGGCTATATTCTTCCTCCTCGTGTGCTGCAAGGCCCAGGCTTAGCTCGCGCTCGTGTATGATCTTCTCTAATGCAGTGAGCTCCTTTTCTAGTGTTTTCCTCACCCCTACTGACTGCCCCAGGCAAAAAACCCTCGTCCCCACCTTAAGTGTCTCCCACTCCACCGCCCTGGAGGAGGTGGTTCCTCTATTGATCTCAATGTGTTCTGATAGGTAGTCTCGTAGTGCCTCTCTATACGCTTGATCCTCGAGCGCCGCGGGGGCAAGCCGCCATGACGGTATGGGGGGTCTATCCTGCAATGTCCTCAATGTTAATAATAGTGGGTTGTGGTCTGAGATTGTTCGGGCTAGGTATTCAGAACGTGTCATCCCACGGGCCAGGCCCGGGGTACAGACCACCCTATCAATTCTGGTGTGGACGTGATGGAGGCCCGAGTACAACGAGTAGTCCCTGTCGGTTGGGTAGTGAACCCGCCATTTGTCCACTAACCCCCATGAGTCAAGCCATTTGGCCAAGTTTTGTGCTATTTTAATTGATATAGCTCCCTGTAGCGGTAGGGTGGATCTATCCATGTTTATGTCTAGTACTGCGTTAAAGTCCCCACCTATTAGTACCTCCCCTGTTTGCTGGCGGGTAAGGTGTCGCGATAGGTTCGTCATGAATGAAACCTGGTCTTGGTTAGGGGCGTAGATGCAACTCAAAACTAGTGGGGTCCCGTGTAGTACACCTTCCAATATTACAAACTTGCCCTCCTTGTCTATGTTTGCGGTTTCGATTGTCAGGGGGACACCTGCTCTGATCCATATCATTGCGCCCCTTGCATAGGCTGATACTCCGTAGCGAACACTCGCCCTCTCCATCTTCGTCTGAGTTTCTCTCCCTCCCCTGGGGCTAGGTGGGTCTCTTGTAGCATTGCTATCTGCTCCCCCCTTCTCTTTAGGAATGACAATATTCTGTGTCTTTTGGCATGGGTACCCATCCCCCTGACATTCCAGGTTATGATATTGTAATCTGCCATCTTGTTCTTGGGATCTGACAATTGGAGGTCCAGTGCGCCCGGCATTTCAATCTACCCACTGTTGCGCTCGTTCCTACATTGTGGTAACATTTAATTGCCCATGCTGTTGGATTAACTCGGAACTGTGAACCCCAACTCCCCCTCCCCGGGGCACCCTCGGAACTATGGGTAGCCCAAAAAAACGTGCAACGGTGCAACTTTACCAAACACATAGTTACAGTACTCGCCAGCCAAGCCAGGCAGGCGAGAGGTATAGTCAGGGGGGTGGCGGCCAGGTCCGGAGGGGCCAATCATTCGTTCAGTTCGTTATGACTTCAGGCCCAGTCACGCAGCCAGGTCAGCCAAGCTCATCAGCTGTTTGCGGAGTCACCTTTGGTGCCCGGGACGGGCTCCCCGAGCCCCCGGCGGAGGACACTATCGTGCCATCGGAGTCCACCACCGAGCCCTCATGGGAGGACACCTCGCAACTGACCCGGGCCGCCACCTCCAAGGCCGCTCTTCTGCCTGTTTCCCTCTGCGTTTTCGTCGGGGCCAGGCGCGGGCGATCCCCGGGCCTCTTCCGCCTAGTTGCTCGCGGGTTCCGCCAGCTCCAACCTCCGTCAGAGCTGGTCGTAGTGTTTGGGCCCGCGCCTCTCGAGCCAGTCCCATGCCTCCTCCGGGGATTGGAAGAAAGAGGTCTTTCCATCCACGATCACCCTCAGCCTTGCAGGGTATAAGAGCGAGTATTGGATCCCTTCAGTTCGTTATGCTCTTTTGACCGATAAGAATGAGGCTCGCCTGTTCTGGACCTCCAGTGTAAAGTCTGGGAATAGTGTTACTTCTTCGTTGGCTACCTTGAACAGGCCTGATTCTCTGGCTTTCTGTAGGAGAATATCCCTGTCCTTGTAATGCAGTAGTTTAGCAATTACGGCACGGGGGTCTGCCAGGAGCCAGTGGTCTTGATGGCACGCGGTGGGCGCGTTCTAACGTGTAGTAGGGAGTCAGACATCCCGGCGCAACCTTCGTGCTCAACCAATTCTCCAGGAATTCTACCATGTTCTCTCCTTCGGACCCCTCAGGAAGGCCCACCACTTGTACGTTGTTCCTTCTATTCCTCCCCTCTGCATCTTCGGCGCGTTGTTCAAGTCTTGCTACTTTGTCAGCCAGTGAGGTTACTTCCGCCGCCATGTCTTTCTGCCTTTGGGTGATGTCAGCCAGCGTAGTCTCCGTGTCTTTGACTCTGTCAGCCAGCTTGTGATGTTCGGCTCTCAGGAGACCCACCTCAATCGCGACTTGGTTGATTTCTCGTTGCAGTGTTGACTTTGTGTCCTCTATAGCCCCCAGTATGTTGTCTAGAGTGTCTTGAACTTTGGAGTGTGGCTGGCTCAACAGTTCTGCTGCTCTGTCCCCGGGGGGTGTTGGGGGGGTCCATGGTTCTGCTCTTATGTCGGCCTTTAGAGGGCATCGGTCCGACCAGGAGGTTTGACCCAGGGAGGGGGCCAGATGCCAACCTGGGCGCTGTCGTAGGAGTCGCCGCCGGGAATCACCCCACGTTTTAGGCTCCGCAGCCTTGGTGCTGTTCGTGGTCTTCGCTGGGTGCGTCCTGGGCGCACGGCCAGTCGTGATCTGCTTCGGGGGGGAGGGGGGTTCCGGCGTGGCTAGTTGCGAGTGTTCGCCGCCCCCTCGCCTGTCCCCGCCGGTAGGGCCTGCCGCGCCTGCCGGCATCAGGCGCGCGGCGCCACCAGAGCGAAGTTGATCCCCGCTCAGTGTACTCACTTTTTCGCCGATAGTACTGGTGTGCTCGTGGGTATGCTCGCTCGCCTGCGTAATACGTGCGTACAATGGCCGGTGGTGTACCAGGATATCGCGGGGGCCCCCAAATGGTGGTACGATGTTGACTGCGCCTCCTCAAAGGGGGAAATAGGGGGTGTCACTCACCCTTCCGGCCATCCTCATGCTGGTTGCTGCCAGGGAGGGCCGTCTGCCGCATACTGCTGCCGCTCAGAGTACCCATGTGGGGCATATGCTTGTGCTCACGGGGCGGCCCCATTGGAAACAGGGCCACACCCGTTTAACCAGTTTTGGGTGAGGCGCCCCTTCAGGGGGGGCACCAGCAGGCCCAACAGTGCCCCCACAGCGTTGCCGGGTCCCGCCTCCAAAATCCGGGGCTCGGGCGATTTCCGGCAGCTCCCCCCGCGCACACCGCGGCCCGCCGCTCACACGATGGCCGCGGCTTCGGAGGGGATGAAAGGCCGCAGGTCTCCACGTTGTCCGGGCAGCCCCGCATGGGCCGCAACGCTCACCGGGCCCGACCCGGGGGTCCCACCGCTCCGCTCACTTTCCGGCAGCTCGGCCGGACGATTTAGCACACAGGCGGTTTGTGCTGGCGCGCTGGGCCGAGGGTTCTCAAGCTGGCCCCTCCGGAGCCGAGCTCTTAAGCGGCCGCCATTGTCGGAGTCCTGGCCATGCCCCCCCTGTGCCCCTCCTTCCTTTCAGGTCAAAGTTCTGCTTATAGAGTCCCCGGTATGAGAGACAACCTCGTTGTTCATCACCTGGCCATTCATCACCAGGCCAACTGAGAGATCGCCATGTGTACTCTTGGGAGAATATTCTACTCAGCTCCTCTCTCCACCCTCCCTCTCTTCTCCACCGTGTTCCACTGTACCGATCTCTACTTACGGAGGGAGGGCTTCCTTACCCCTTCCATAGGGTTACCTGGCCTAAAGGGCTCACTGAGACACCCACAGAAGGAAGAACTCTGAAATACGATCTCAATGAGGGGATTATTTTTGAATTCCTAGAAATAGGGAGTCTTTTTAGACAGTTTTTCTGCTTTCGCCAATTTAGTTTTCCGACTTACTGTCTTCTGCTCGAATAGGAGTTGGGTCCTGACCTCCTCTTGCACTGGTGTTCCCCCCACCCCCCTTGGGCGACCAGCACCGGGGAGGTTCTATCCCTTCTTCCTCCCTATCTCCTCTGGTGGCTGCTCTTACCTTCAGATGCACCTACCATCACTGCAGAGCCCTTGTTATTCTTACTCCTGAAGCCTCCTTCTCCTCTTTGCTTCTTTCCCCCAGTATCCTGCAAGCGCAATGCTTCAGACTTGCACTGTAACCGCTGTGACCGGCAGACAGAACCTCTTCTCACTGCCGCAGCCGCTCCTGCCTCGTCCACCATGCTGCCAACACTGCCTGTGCTGACGCTGCCACTGTTGCGGCTTCCTCGAAGAGGGAGACGCGCAACAGCTAAGCGGCTCCTTCGCTGCCCCTGGCTAAACGCGACCAGCCCACGACTCCTCCCGGCCTGTCACCACTTGCCTCCAGGCCCCAGCCGGTAAGCCAGCACATCAGCGGTTTTCACTTCTACCCAGGAACGCTGGCCAGGCCCCCAGCTGTCAGCGCTCTAGAGACCTGCCTCTGTGCTAGCCAACATATTCCCCTTCTCTGTCCCATAACCTTATAAGGAATTCGGCCTTTGGCATCATTCATCTACATAGTTCTAGAACTCCTTGGTGACTTGCAATATCTGAATAATGTGCAGCAGGTGGTACTTTATCCCTTGTATAATAAGGTAAATGAGATATCTATCACGTTTGTGCTGGAGCAGCTCAACTGCAAACTCCAAACTAGCTCCCTGGTAGACTCTTTGCAGAAGTAATTGAAAGTATAACTGACCCATTAAGACCAGATACAGGTAACTTTGCACGCAACAAAATAGTTGTATAAGGAAGGAATAGCACTCTTCAGAAATATCCAGTGGTCAGCTGAGAAATGCTCTCAACCGTCTCTTCTGCACTTTTTTCACGTGACATCAAAATACTTGACTAAAAACTCAACTAATGTCAGTGTGTTTTTTGTAAAACTATTCTTCTAGGGGCGATGCTTTGAACGAACAAGTTTGCGTATTGCAGTATGTCAAGTGTTTTAAACACAGTACATTTTAAAAGACAATTATGCTGCAGATATTGGATTGAATGGCCATAATCAGCCACGTTATTCTTATGCTCGCTGGCTGAGTTGTCAGTATTTTTTATTTTTGTGAAGGTCGCATGGCATGGATTAGATGCATAGGATTACACTAGATGGCTCATGCTTAATATACGACTTTCCAGTGCATTGGTGCATTGATGTTGTTTTGGAAAAGCAAACATCTGCTCTACCTGCTTTTTTTCCAAGATCAACATTACTAAACCTTTTTTTCTAAAGTGTTTACAATTACTTTTGTGGTTGAATGACACAAAGGCCTATCAGTGCCTTTTGGAGCTCATGGGCAGCAGAACGAAGTGGGGCACCTGAGCGAACATGGAGCTGTTTCAAACTTATAAGTAAATGTCATGCAGGGAAGGAGAAAGCGAAGCAGAACCAACTTCTGGCCACATCTAATGGCATCTGCTGTCTTAGGTTGTAGCAGAGCAGGCACCCTCAAAAGTGCAAGACCTTGGTAATGTTGACCCTTCCATATCTGAAAGGCACGTTAGGGTGCTTTGTTGCACAAAATGTAATGATATATCACCCATATTTCACAAGGACCCATTAAATGTGAAATCTATAGCATAGTTTCCTGTGAAATATGGATTTCATAATAAGCGCCCAAATCCATTTTCAGAGCTCTACCATTGTCATGTTTGCCATGGAGGAACAAATTATGCATTAAGATTATCTAAATTATAACCAAAGGCCCGGCACCAGACCCTGTACTAACCCTCCTGCCCCTGACAGCTTTCTGTCCCAGCAGGCTCTGGGCTAGGGTCTGGCCTGCAGCAAGGCCCTGCACAAGCCACGTGGTGCACTGGGCAAGAAGCACATGGTATTTGACCTTGCAGAGCGAGCTCTGGGTACAGGCCCTAGACCAGTGCATGCCACTTAATTAGAAGCACGCAGACTTTAATTGTGCACAGCAGGTTCTTTGTGCACGCTGTGTGCAAGCTCTGCACTGTCCCCCATCCATCCTTGTTTAGATTCATCTTACTTGAAGCACTGGTTTTGTTCATCTGTCTTCTGCTGAAAATCGCCAGAATTAATTTTACTCATTAACTTACATTGAAAAGAAGGAGATTATAGGATGACGACAGCTAAAATAAAGCCCTTTTGGGCTTAAAAAAAATCAAGAGTCTCCTGCCCGTATCAGTTCTTTTGGCATGTATGCTTTGGTCATCTGCTGCTTTTCTAAAGCAAAGTGCTTACGCGTGGTTGTGCAGCATTAATAATATATGTTAGAGTTTCAGTTGCATACATCATTTTGGACCCATTTCAAAGTTGCTGACTGACTAATCACCTGGCAGTGGTGCATTTCTTGCAGAACGGTTGTTGTTAGCTCATCAAGTTTGTCAGTTACAGAAACTCTCTTTAGTTGAATTCCCTACCCCACCACCATGTATTTGCACACTAGAAGCATCCCATCTGATGTGTGAATACATACTGTTGATCTAAGTGTACAGACTTCATACTAGACCGACCTTGTCTAAGTCTATGCCTTGAATAAAAACATGCACTTAATATTGATTAACATATTGGCATTGATTTGGTGAATCCGGGAAACACTTTGCTTTCTAAACTACTGCACACAAGCTCCAATCAATAAACATCAGGTGACAAGCATTTGGTGAAGTTTAACTCCTTCCAAACCAACTGCCTTGTTGATAATTTTAAACCGGGGAGTTCTGTTTCTAGACTGTGTAAATTACCTTTGAAAAGTGCTGGTCTCAACACATCTGATAAGTCTGATGTAAGATTGTGGTTTGCTATAGAGCTGCATTGCAGACCAAAAACTTGCATTCTAACTTCTGGAAGCAGGGGTGATGATAAACCATGATGTAAGAGATAGCAGAAGACTTGTACCTTCAGAGCACTGACCCCTGATCACAGGCTTCTGTTGTAAGCCCCGTCTCTCTCCTGTTTGTTGCTGTGGGGCAGCGGAGGTGAGGGGGCACATGCTGCAGGAGGCGAAACTAGAGAAAGTAAAGTAAGTTCTTGGAATCCCATTTATTTCTGTTCTTGTCACCTTCTTAGTGACCCCTGAAACCAGGGATAGCAAAGGTTGTCTGAGGGAATAGGGTTTCAAGAAATGAATAAAAGGTGTAAGCTGCTGCCCAACAGCCCTGTCTCAAACCTTTATACAATAAAACTTATACTTGTTTCTTAGCTTTAAACAAAAGTTGGCAGGGCTTCCAGTGACTCCTGGAGACGCACTTTGCCTACCTTTACAGAGTTACTTCTGGCTACCTTTTCAAGAATTGAGATTTGAGTAACCTGAAAGGAGCACAAGCCACCAGATCAAATACATTCATATTGTTTTTACATTTCTATAGCACTTACTATCCCTGTTTCAATTTCTGAAGCCCTTGGATACATAGGCCGCATGCTACACCATGTAGGGTATATAGTTGGAAGGGAGTGGTCTATGGAAAGGTTTTCCATGTTATTCATGAGGACCACTCAGGAGCGATTATCATCTTACAGAATGCAGTGCTTAGCAGTGTGCTGGATGAAGAGGTGGAAGAGAGAATCATGCACTTTTCGGGTTTCATTAAGCTGGCAGTGTTGAGCAGCTCAGGAGGTCCCTTTTATGGTATTTCTAATGACCACAGTCCACTTAGCTGTTACTGCACTCGGTTGTACAACCTGAAATATTTTGTCTAAAGTTTATGGTCCTGACTAGGCATAAGCTGGAGGAAGAAATATCCCAGATTCAGATGCCATTTGGATTCACATAAACCTATTAATAAATACTACAGGGAAGGGGATTGATGCAACACATCTCTGAAATTCTCTTCTTTGCTTTTGTTGAAAAATCGCTGTTGTACATAGGCAAAGACTTCTTTTATGCACTTTTCCAAAAGAAATGTTCGTCATGATTGGTCTGCATTTCACCTCACCTCAGAAGTGTTAACTGTCTGCAATATCACATTTCTAAAACTGACGTAAGGATCAGTAGCTCTTTTGTAGAATTTACAGCAAACAGAAAGCTGCTATTTCAACTATGCTGCCTCCAGAAAGAGGCCCACAGATTGGACAGGGGCACTATTCTAATTTAAACCCTACATTGGGAAGTATAAAAAAACTATAGAACAATGTTTCAGATGTGAACAAAGTAAGTATGTGGACTCGGATCCATAAGTGTTATACATTTATTCATTTTTGTGCTCTCAAATTTAACATTTCCATAGATTTCCAAAAATAAGTCCTTGCCATAAATATTCACAAACCACTGTTTGAGGACTGGGTCCGAAGTGCTGTGCATTTTGCATTTTATTAACACATTCTTTTTCACAAGGAAAATGTTGTTCTCCATGGGCATAGTACATCAATTAACCTTCATGAAATATAGTGAACCCTCCTATTCTTTCTGGGAATACACTTGCTACAACCTTTTGCAATCATTTTCCATGTGGTTCCAACGGGGTAAACACCACGTAACCATTAATAATAGTAGTATCTTTAATTCTTCTGTGCTAATGGCACCTATTCCTCTATTCCCACCTTTTGACTCCACACCTCTGCATTTTATTTGTTTTCTTTGATTCTTATGTTATTTCATTTCTTATAAAGTGGTCTCTTACTTAACTCATTATCTTTGACCACAACTTGTAAGATGATGTTAGAAAGCACAAGACTCTATAATTTGCTATAGTAGTGAGCACATGTAGCAACGTGTTAGTTAAAAACATATGCACATTTATTTAGAGCCCCTCCATCTGCTTAGGGTTGGTGACTAACGGTGCTAGATCTTTTTTCCACAACCACAGTCTACTTTACTTTTTTCTTGCTCCTAAAGGTTCAGATAGCATTTGCTCATGACAACATCTGTTTGTCTGTGTTTATGTCTGCATTTTTTAAATTTACCAGTAGTTTCTCGGATCAATAGCATTTTGAATTTAAAAGATGGATGGTTTTTAATTCTGCCAATATTGAGGAAACACCTCACTATATCCTTTCTTCTATTCTGTGCAGAGGGATTTATTAAGCTATTTTCTGAGTTATCATGAAGGCTGTCAGGACTCTGGTGTACTGATGCCGGAGGAGATTAGTACATGACACCGCCCTTTTCTTGGTGCGGTACCTATGGATGAACATGAAGACCAACCACGACAAGGCAAAGGGGTGAGGGGCCTAGGAAGGGGGACTCTAGGAAATTGAACCTGCAATTGCTGGAGAGAGGTTAAACCTAGATATTCAAGTTTGCATTAATGTAAGTAAACTCTCCTACTATGGACGGCTGAGGCCCTAAGCCTACAAGATGTGAGGGGAAAAGACTTGAACCCTCCAGTAGGGATGCTAAGAGCAGGAGAAATGTGTTGTTGGGTTCGGAGCTGCAACACTGTAAACCAAACAGAATTTTAGTGCACACCCTTATCATAACACATGGAATCTTCAATTATGTTACTATATGACAGTGACATCAGTGTTCACTTGTGACTTCATTTAAACGTATTCCAAAATAAGTACAGGGCTTTAAGTCTATGATCATTGAATGTCACTTGGGTTAAACGCCAGTTTCTTCACTGGTATCTAAGTCAAATATCCTGTTTAAGTTTCTCTCCAAAATAAAAAAGAATGAACAACCGAAATCGTTTGTCTCAAAACAATGTTTTCTTTGTCTCAAGAAACTGTCCACAGAAGTTAGGAACCATGCATGTAACCAATGTTTTCCTGCAATGAGGGTCTGGAGGGTCCACCAAAACTTTGTAAAATGCTACTAAACAAAGTTTATGAAAATCCACTTACTACACTTCCTGAACACTTTTCCTGTCTCCCATCATACTGGTATATTGAAGAAATGCAGAAGTGGGTTCAGGTTAGCAAGCAGTAGTCCTACTGCTGGCTGGGATTCTTGCTAACTGGCTACTTCCACCAATTCAGGATTCATAGCATGGCCTCACCCTGCCATGAAGTCTCTTCCTCTAGTACATGGCAGGAAGCCATGCCCAGACACACCCAAGATAGTTGCCTTGCTGAAGTCTCTTCCTCATGAGTTAGGCAGGGCAGAACCTGATCCCTACACATGGGGCCACAAAATGTTTAAGGCAATAGTACCTTTTTTGAGCAACACTACTCATTAAATGCAGGCACACCCAACTTGTTAGTCAGCACAGCTTCCACCTTAGCAGGAATCTGGGTTCACAAATCAGTTGCTGAATCTTTGAAGTGGCGCTGTTGCTAGCAGTCTTTTGGAGACCTTACCCATTTGTTTGCAAACATATGTATATATACAGTAGAGAAGAGTGGGCGTTGTTCACGCCTCCACTGCCAGTTACTCTTTGCATATTTTAAAAGTTGTATTCGCTGGGTGGTCCTTCCTTAAATCCA
The DNA here is from genome assembly GCF_031143425.1 of Pleurodeles waltl. Lineage (NCBI taxonomy): Eukaryota > Metazoa > Chordata > Amphibia > Caudata > Salamandridae > Pleurodeles > Pleurodeles waltl. Next base: position 1,158,984,826 of record NC_090447.1, on the reverse strand, counting down.
TGGCATTTCATTTGTGGAAAGATACATGGGGCTTTAAGTAGTACCCCTTGCTAACCTTTCCACTGTGCTGCCATTCCTCAATGTCTTTTTGCCCAACCTGGCTCCACTACTGAAAGCAGTATGTGATCCTCACAGCCTCTGTACCATGCGTGCTCTCTGGCTCGTGTTTGCTCATATTGTGTCATTGACAATACTTGTTGAACTCTTTACAAAAACCATTGTTTGAAAACCATTACAAAATGGCTGCATCACATGCATACATTTATACAGTGGGCATCTCGTAAAGGAGTTTCTAAAAAACAGCGCTAAAAACTCCACAGGCGGCATGCTTCCACAGGTCTGCATGATAGCCTTCTCACAAATAAATTTCAGGTAAACATGAAAAACTGCATTTGGGATCTGTGGGTCTAAAGAAAACACTGATAACACCTATAGGCCAGTGCCCTATAGCAAAGATGAGACATAATAGCTCTGCTACTGCTTGTTTCCAAAATGATTGCCTATTTCACAAATGTTTGGATGACAGCCATGAGCATGCTGTTCTGCTGAAGGTCCTGTTTAAAATAAAATATAGCCTTGGAGGCCATTTTGATAATTTCATGGTGCATCCACAACATGTATAGATCAAAAGTGATCAAAGAAATCTTCAATCTAGGTGAGAGGTCTAATAGAATCATTACATATAGTGATGGGATGCACTAATTTTCAGGAGCTTCTAAAAATGACTGTCATTATTGACAAATATATTGGGTTAAATTGGTGACGGCTCTAATTGAAGTGGAAAAATTGTTTAAACCCATTTCTTAAAAGGAACGTTTGTACACAAAGGACATGGCCAGTGGTTTAAACTACCCAGGTGGCAATCAAACCATAAATCACAGTGAAAACTGCAGGAGAAACGCACCCTCACAGTTTGTGGTCACCTGCATCTTGTCGGGCCAGACCACTAAATTGTCCAAGGCACACAAAAGTTATTTCATTATTTTGTGTACACTGCTGCCCATTGTATAGCAATCCTTTTCCTATCACTGACACCTACCTACCTATTATATTGTAGTGGAGCTCACAATTGGGGGGGGGGGATATGATGCTTTAGATGTTAGTAAAAGCAATTATGTTGGCCCTAAAGAAGATGCAGCAGTTGGGCGAGGTTAAAAGACAGTTTAAGAAGACTTGGATGACATTAGATGAATGCGCTTGCACAGCATATAGACAGATTCCATATGAAGGGGGGGAGTTGAGATACCTATTGGCTAGGCTTCTGAAAAGGGAGATAGATGCCATACCTAATCTCATTTCTTGTGGTTAGGACTGAGAAAGTGGAAGATATAGTCATTCAAGCAGGGATTAACAATGAGTTTAAGGAAAGTCTGTCAGAAACCTACAAACAATGGCAAAGAGTAAACAGACAGAAGATAACTGACAACCTTAATTCAGTAAGACCACCCATACTGACTGAGAATCAATATGAAGAGTTAAAAGGCCCCTTCATGAAGAATGAGATTGTCAGTGTGACGCAAGAATGCAAAAGGGTAAAACAGTGGGTAGTGACAGCAACCCTGTTGATGCGGACCAGGCTGACCCTGGTATAATGATACATAATTTGGTCGATGTTTTTGAGGAAGGGCAGCTTGCCTCCTAATACGAGAGGTGCATTGATTATGCTGATCCCTATGATAGATAGGAAAGCAACTGAGATCTTCTCCTAGTAGCTGCTTTTGATGTTGAGTGCTGACGTTAAAATTTTAAGCAAAGCGTTAATAGTGCACAAGGGTCATAGATAAAGTAATCCATGAAGACCAATGTCAGTCTATCCTGGGTGGGAGCATGATGCATGATTTATGGGTCTTGACCCATATGCTTCAGTTATTGTCCTTTTCTGATGTTGCCTGTGCTCTGGTGGACTTGGACATCAAATGCAAGCTTGATACGATAGGCTCAGATAACATGTGGATGGTGGTGGGGCAGAAGGATTTGGACCTATCTTCCTGACCTGGGTGAACTTATTTTATGCTAAGCCCGATGGTGTGTGGACTGGCAGGTTAATATTAGGGGGTAGAAGATTGGCAACGGGTACCTGACAGGGATGTCCCTTGTTACTAATATTGTTCATTATTGCTCTGGAGCCTTTGGTGACTAGGCTGTGTTCTAGAATAGTCAGCGGGGCATAGTAGTGGTAGATAGGACTCATGTAGTGCCTATATATGCAGATGATATCCTAGTGCACTTGAGGCATGGGGGCAATTGCATGGACGTCAATTCACCAAAATGCCAGAGGTAGTGAAAGTGACATCAAATGCCATTTCATCTTTACTTTTAATCACACACATATGCTTACACATATACACACACTCTTTTGCATAAGCACACTCTCACCTGCAAGCATGCGCAAAACATACATTTAAATATGTTTTCTACTTACCTCAGCTTCAAAGGAGGGTCATATTCCAGCTAACTGTAGTTTATTTTTTTACACTAATAGTCAATAATTTATTATTATTAACTAATAATGTAATTTAAAAAAACTGATTGAAAACAAGGAAGTGGGGCACCAAGCAACACCTATAAATATGAGCTGTCCCTTTGTTCCTGGCACTGATTTTGCCACCTCAGAGGGCAGGGGTTGCAAAGGCAGTGCCAGAGGTTGCAAGAGGCAAGCTGAGGTCGCAGCTGGGGCCCCCGGCAACCCCTAAATGACATCCATGATTAGTCCTGATCCTATTAAAGGAACTTGAAACTCTGGAGATGCATCAGGTCTGTATAGCACTTGGGACAAGTCAAAGCTGTTTCTACTGGGACAGTGCATGGGGGAAGACACATTCACCCTGCACTGGGCATACAGTGGGAACCAGAGAGTTGTTCATAACTGGGTGTCCACTTTTCCCATGAGCAGGAACCTCAATACAACCTAGAGTCTGCTTTGTGTTAGCAGACCTATACCTTGTCTGCCAAACCCTCAGTCCATCCACCTCATTTAGAGTCAGGCAGGCTGTAAGTATGCTTTTGACAGAGCCCTTGTAGGCTCCATCAATGTAATACTTCCTTTGATGGCCCAGAAAGGAAGGGGTCTTCAGAGGAAGGACTTTATACCATCCACCCTATCTAGAGCGGAGGGTGAAGTCTTTTTTTATTGTCCTCACTACCAGGACAATCCTGGCAGTAAGGAACAAGAGAAAAACAATGATGATCTCCCCATCACCGAAGCAAGCTTCCTCTTCGGGAGTATGCTCTTTGAAAAAACAAGAAACTATTGAAAAGTTTAATGACTGTCAGTCATTTTCTACATTGAGAGGAATTGCACTGACTGTGGTTCCTGTCAATGTAGATTGTGCTTTAGTAAGGCTAGTGGACAGCTCTACATTTGGCAGGCTGATGTCCTTCTTAGTAGCAAAAGTATTATCCCCCACATTGTACATCATGCCCTTAATACTAGGTAGAATACCAATTAAATGAAAGCATTCAGTGGTGTTCTGGAACACCCTCTATGTGCCAGTAATAAACAAACGTTTGTTTGCCAAAATTGTATTTTTACTATGTGCTGGATAATTTAATGTGCCCCATACTGCTGAAATTGATAGGAGAGTTAGTCTTGCTCATTAGCTTGCTGGTGTGGGTTGCAATGAAGCAGGATAAAATTGGACATGCCAAAGTTGCTCTAGTAACACGTGTGACTGGGACTTCTGTATCGCTTCCTATATAATGTGGTGTCACAGCTGCGACAAGCAGTTAGCTTGTTTGATGATGCGCTTTACTGAGAAACAGATTTATTGAAGGAGAACTTACCAAAAGGGTACGCTGCAAGAGGCCCTAATGATGGGGAGTAGTGTCTAGGAAAATAGCCTTATTTGATCAGGCAATTTCCAAGTGCATGAAATAAAGTTGTGAAAACAGTGTTGAGGCACTCACCGTTTGTGCCTTTAAGCTGCTACGAGCTATAAAGCCCAATAAGAACATAGCCAGCGAAATGTGGACATTTATCAATGCCTTTCCCATGGCAAACATAATGGTGATGATGCTAAACCTGATCGGCGGGGTGGTTTCAAACAGATTCTCAGAATTAATAAAAGACAGTGAGGGGAGGCCTTGAGGGGCAGAAAAATGTGGTAATCAGACTGCCATGTCCACTGACAGATGGGTAAAGTCCTGTGCACCAGTGAAATAGGTGTCTACTAATGACAATTTTGAACTGGTTCAGTTCCATTAGCTCCATAGATCTTACACACCAGTGCATAATCTGGATAATTTCTGTGGTGTGAAGTATTAGGTGTGTGTGTTGGGGAGGGGAGTTGGTGGTTGCCTTCCTCCATTTTTTATGGCGAGCCATCGTGTTGAAGAATTCAGGGTTACAGTACAATGCTAAGGAAGACCAAAAAGTAGTATTTTAGCTAAGCATCAGATCGCAATCAAGTGGGCCACAGGGAGACCTCCGAGGCACGATTTATGGAAAGAAGAGTTGCTAGAGTGGGTGCTGGTGGAGGAACAGGACATCAGACTTACACAGAGAGATGAGTGGGAGGCCAGTGACCTGAAGGAAGGGAGAGGAATGTTTGAGGCTGGTTGATCTTCTATATTCTAGGCCACCGTGAATAAGGAAAGAAGGTAAGGCAGCGCATAACCATTTAAGGAGGTGACATTGGTAGGATGGGGTGGCGGGGGGAACTCAGTACGGCCTAGTTTCTACACTGTACAAGACAAGGGAAATGGCGTGTGTACTGAGTGAACACATTTAGATGTTTTGAATGGATGCTGGAAACAAAAGTGTGTAAAATAAAAAAGAGGAGTGTGAGTGGCCTCTATGGATTTCTTGGTTTCTGTATGTCAAATCAACGGTACTGCACATGATGGATAAGGCATGACAGAACAATTTGAAATGACATCTCAATGTTTTGATTTGTTTAAAATGCTTGCTAAAATGTAATAAATGCATACAATATCATGAGAACTGCATAAATATTCATGACAGGGTGACTTTGATTATTTGTCCTGAAGAATGTCCCAGAACCTAATAATTGGTCCAACACAGGGCAGAAACATGTCAACCGTTTTTCTTTTGGGAAGATCCCTTGTTGACTTCCCTTCACTGTTTTTATTCTATCCCTGGGAGGCACCAGAATAAAATTCAGAATTAGCCTACCAAGTTTTAATTCACTTTACCCACACTCAGCACTATGTACCCCTCACCCACACAAACCTCTCATCTAGGCTAAGGAAGACCATTAAAAACCACCTCATAAGCTCCTCTTCGGATGGGTAAGGATTCTCATCCTAAATAACAATTACTTTTTCTCCAGACACAAATACACTTTTCTTTCTTTTCCTTCTTAACCAGGCATCCCTTATAGTGATATGTATCTGCCACACAAGACATGCTTACAGATTCGAAGATATAGTGTAAGGTATCCAAAGGAAGAAGTAACCTGCACAAAAATATTGATGTACCAGGAATTATTTAAGAATACTGTTATAAAACGTGACATTTCGCATGCATACAAAGATATAATCACAAACCCTCCTAGTCTGATCCTAACGGACCCCTTAAAGTGATCAGCATTCATCCAGTGATGTAGGTGATAGAAATAGAGAGATGTGCATTGAAGGCAGACTTTACTTGGATTTAGCCTAGTAACTCCCACAGTGTTTCAATTTCATATTTGTGTCTGGAGGCACAACGCAGCATTGCTTTACATCTGACTGACATTTGAAACACCACAGGTGGAAATCTAAGGCTTCTGCTAATGGTCAAACATTATTTTTACAAATTTCCACTCAGGTTGGGTTTCGTGTAAATCACCCTAGAGTCTTGAGAGATGGGTGGGACTGGAGGCATGGGGAGAATTATTTTTAATTGTAACATGTCCTTTAATTACTCTTCTCAGATATTTTCTTGAAAATATCACCTGACAATCACCAGTGGTATCACACATGAAAGTGATAGCTAAGCGAAAAAGTGAAGAAATGTAGATTTAGACCTGACTATTCAGCTGAACAAATCTTACTCCGCACAATAATGCTTCACAGAATGTTGAAAATGCTGCAGTCTGCTGATGTCTGTAGCTCTTGTGTCTGTTAAGTAATAGATTTGTATATTTTATAATAAATATTTGTATCATCTGGAATTGGTACTTTGTTTCCCTAGGTGACAATACCACAGACATGTATTATTCACTAACCATGTTAGTAAGAGAAGCTTCAGAAGAAGTGTTTGGATAATCATGGGTGACAATGAATTGTAGAGGGCTTTTCAATGTGTCCTAAACTTCACTGAAATCAAAATCCATGTTCAGCTCTACTAATGGTGCTGTACATGCTCATTGTGGATCGACCCAGTCAGAGCTACTTGCCCTCAAAACACCTCATTTTATTCTAGTCTCTTTCAGCAGTCGCTAAGATTCAGTTATATCATGGTCTAATTTTGTAATGACTATGAGGTTGTTTGTGGTAACTGACCACTTGTTAACAGAGTAAAATCTAATTCAGCATTGGGTGAAACTGAGCATATCTACCACTGTGAGCTCAGCAGTGAAAGGCAGCCTTGTTTCACCCGCTCATTAAGTAGGTTGATCATGTCCAGCCATGACAGTATAATCTCCAGACCCCAAAGCACCTCTTGTTGAAGACTGTGGTGCTTTGGAAACCAGAAAAGGTGTCACATGGGCCAAGCTGGATGGATGAGAATGTGTACAACAAACCATATGGTGGTGCAGAAGCAGGATCTAAGAGTCAAAATACAGCATATTTCATGAAGCAGAACCCCTGGATTCCGCACATTCCACGTTTGAAAGATCGATTTCACCATTCTTACTGTGAAGCAAACTGTTCTGTACAACTCAGTACGTTTTACAATGTCAAGTGAATTTTAGAGGAGTTACGGAGATTTCAGTCAAAGAAGACTAGTGGAAAATATTGCATTCTTCTCTGATATAGAATTGTCTTATAGGATGTATAATAATTAAATCCACACCTACAAAAAACTATTATTGATTCAATAACTTTACCTTGTTTCTTACTTCCTCAGATCTTTCCAAAAACAGGCTTACGGAAGTGCCAACGGAAGTATGCCATTTTGTGTCGCTAGAAGCACTGAACCTATATCACAATTGCATCAAGTGCATTCCTGATGCCATAGGAAATTTACAGATGCTGACTTACTTGAATGTTGGGTAAGCAATCAGTTCATTTTTCATATACTAAGAAAGAACCTGAATATAACTCCTTGTATGTTCAGATCTACAAGTCTATTGGAGCAAATGTGGTTTCAACTGGTCATGTGGAGCTGCTTCATTGATTAATGACTTCACAATTTTAAACCACACACATTCTTTACACCAGTGATGTATGTTTCATAAATGAGTGGAATGGGGTTCATCAGTCCCTGAAATACATAGTCACAGGCTTCTAGCCTATTCAGCTGTGATAAATTGATAGGATTGCAGCTTATGTCTACGCGGGGATGCCCAGCCACCTCATTAGTGAAGATGAGATCAGTCTTACGCAAAAACACTTCTTAGGCTCTCATTTCAATGGGTGTTATGCTAAAATGTGACGTTTTTTTCATTCGACCAGCACTTCATTCATCACCTTCACAATATCTACTACCAGCAAATCATTAAGCTGTCTAGAAGTGGTGTTATAATTCCTATTTTAATTACCTTGACAATATGTTGTGTAGGGTAGTATTATTTACTTCACTATTTTAACATACAATGTGAGTTTCTGAGACATAATTTGCTAAACATTCACTTGACCCTTCTGTTTTTTTTTTTTAAACTAGGAACAACATCCACTGTAATGCATTATTTTTTTTAGGAAAGAACACTTACTGTCTGACTTCCAGGTCTCATTTTTGTGAAAGACCAACATTGGATACTAGTTTATAGTGATTCACAGCCTATGCTGACTGCCTGTTACTTGGTAACACCTTTATATTGGTGACATCATTATACACAATTACTTCCAAAGATGGCAGATGTCAAGTGTACAGCTGGTGCATAAACTATGCTGAACTTCTAAATATAACCCATTGTACAGAGTGAGTATAGACTGTGTTCACATTAGAGGGGCCTGACTTCCAAAAACATGCTTGTGTTAGCTTGCAGAAGCATACAACATTTAAATACATCTGTAACAGTACTCCTGTAAAGCAGATATTTGTCATAGGAGCTTGTATACCAGAATAATCCTTAGGCTACAATGAAAAGTCGAGTGAGGAGCTGATAAGGACAGTGAGCTATTTATTATTTTAGGAGGGATTTGCATGGGATGCCTCTCTTGTTTTGCGGCCTATATTAGGGGTAGCCTCACATTCGGCACCAATAATGAAACAAAGCCAAAAATAAAATCCCAACTTCAGCTGTCCCCAAGGTCTAAATAACATAGGATACTGAAGAAAGTATATGCAATACTCTATCCAAGTTAAATACACTACTGCAATCTTTCAAATATTGGCAATATAGTGAAGGTCTTCTATCTGCATTTACTACCCAAAGGACAACGCATTCAGCCAATCTACACTGGTTACGCTTCTCAGTAGCCCTTTTGTGTTTGGTAAACATATTTCTATTTGCTCTGTTTCTCATTCTCTGGTTCTTCATCGCACAGTAACATATGTCAACCATCATTAAGATCTAGTGCTTTTTATCGATGGATGTATCAAACTTTGTCTATCAAAGTTCGCACTCACCGCTTTCTTTTTCGATAAACTTTTTATTAATTATTTTAACCACGGTGTGGAGGCATCTCTTGCTACAGATAAAGCATGTGACAGTTCGTATATTGACAATATATTCACTGCTTTCTTGAAGGCTGTGAGCCATACTGCAATTCACTATCCACTTTAGTAGGACACTGAAGACTCACCCAACATGAACATCTGGGTAGGCTCGGACAGTGAAGAAAGCACAGTTTGAACTAAGCGATACATTTCTACATAATATACCTGTTAGATTTCTGGGCAATTGTCTCAGTGCCAGGGAAGGCTGCATTCTAAGTACCACTGCAAGAACTCAAGGTGGTTTCAGTAACCAATCTTCGTAAAGGAGAGATAGTCTGAAATAGATTTTTCTTGAATGACTAGTAGGTGGGCAGTTGGTTGATGTGAAAGCTGAGGAACCTGTGCCTTGCAACCTGTTAATGCCTGCATTGACAGTGACTGTGTCAGCGCGCCTGGTCCTTAGTAAGTAAACTTACAAGGGGACGCGTATAGGCCGATGAACCTTTTGATTCCCATGGAGTATCCTAGCTATGTAGTAACCAATTGTGAGAAAGTAGCCTCTTTCTAGCCTTGTTACCCCCACTTTTGACCTGTTTGTGAGTGTATTCAGGGTGTTTTCACTGTGTCACTGGGATCCTGCTAGCCAGGGCCCAGTGCTCATAGTGAAAACCCTATGTTTTCAGTAGGTTTGTTATGTGTCACTGGGACCCTGCTAGCCAGGACCCCAGTGCTCATAAGTTTGTGGCCTATATGTATGTGTTCCCTGTGTGATGCCTAACTGTCTCACTGAGGCTCTGCTAACCAGAACCTCAGTGGTTATGCTCTCTCTGTACAAATTGTCACTAACAGGCTAGTGACCAATTTCACCAATTTACATTGGCATACTGGAACACCCTTATAATTCCCTAGTATATGGTACTGAGGGACCCAGGGTATTGGGGTTCCAGGAGATCCCTATGGGCTGCAGCATTTCTTGTGCCATCCATAGGGAGATCTGACAATTCTTACACAGGCCTGCCAGTGCAGCCTGAGTGAAATAACGTCCACGGTATTTCACAGCTATTTACCACTGCACTTAAGTAACTTATAAGTCACCTATATGTCTAACTATTACCTAGTAAAGGTTGGGTGCTGAGTTACTTAGTGTGTGGGCACCCTGGCACTAGCCAAGGTGCTCCCACATTGTTCAGGGCAAATTCCCCGGACTTTGTGAGTGCGGGGACATCATTACACGCGTGCACGACACATAGGTCACTACCTATGTGTAGCTTCACAATGGTAACTCCGAACATGGCCATGTAACATGTCTAAGATCATGGAATTGCCCCCCCCAATGCCATCCTGGTATTGGGGAGACAATCCCATGATTCTCCGGGTCTCTAGCACAGACCTGGGTACTGCCAAACTGCCTTTCCTGGGGTTTCACTGCAGCTGCTGCTGCTGCCAACCCCTCAGACAGGTTTCTGCCCTCCTGGGGTCCAGCCAGGCTTGGCCCAGGAAGGCAGAACAAAGGACTTCCTCAGAGAGAGGGTGTTACACCCTCTCCCTTTGGAAAAAGGTGTTAAGGCAGGGGAGGAGTAGCCTCCCCCAGCCTCTGGAAATGCTTTCATGGGCACAGATGGTGCCCATTTCTGCATAAGCCAGTCTACACCGGTTCAGGGATCCCCCAGCCCTGCTCTGGCGCAAAACTGGACAAAGGGAAGGGGAGTGACCACTCCCCTGACCTGCACCTCCCCTGGGAGGTGCCCGGAGCTCCTCCAGTGTGCTCCAGACCTCTGCCATCTTGGAAACAGAGGTGCTGCTGGCACACTGGACTGCTCTGAGTGGCCAGTGCCAGCAGGTGACGTCAGAGACTCCTTCTGATAAGCTCCTTCAGGTGTTGCTAGCCTATCCTCTCTCCTAAGTAGCCAAACCTCCTTTTCTGGCTATTTAGGGTCTCTGCTTTGGGGAATTCCTTAGATAACGAATGCAAGAGCTCATCAGAGTTCCTCTGCATCTCTCTCTTCACCTTCTGCCAAGGAATCGACTGCTGACTGCGCTGGAAGCCTGCAAAACTGCAACAAAGTAGCAAAGACGACTACTGCAACCTTGTAACGCTGATCCTGCCGCCTTCTCGACTGTTTTCCTGGTGGTGCATGCTGTGGGGGTAGTCTGCCTCCTCTCTGCACTAGAAGCTCTGAAGAAATCTCCCGTGGGTCGACGGAATCTTCCCCCTGCAACCGCAGGCACCAAAGAACTGCATCACTGGTCCTCTGGGTCTCCTCTCAGCACTACGAGCGAGGTCCCTTGAACTCAGCAAGTCTGTCCAAGTGACTCCCACAGTCCAGTGACTCTTCAGTCCAGGTTTGGTGGAGGTAAGTCCTTGCCTCCCCACGTTAGACTGCATTGCTGGGAACCGCATGTTTTGCAGCTACTCCGGCTCCTGTGCACTCTTCCAGGATTTCCTTTGTGCACAGCCAAGCCTGTGTCCCCGGCACTCTAACCTGCAGTGCACGACCTCCTGAGTTGTCCTCCGGCGTCGTGGGGCCTTCCTTTGTGACTTTGGGTGAGCTCCGGTTCACTCCACTTCGTAGTGCCTGTTCCGGCACTTCTGCGGGTGCTGCTTGCTTCTGAGAGGGCTCCTTGTCATGCTGGGCGCCCCCTCTGTCCCCTCACGCAATTGGCGACATCCTGGTCCCTCCTGGGCCACAGCAGCATCCAAAAACCCTAACTGTGACCTTTGCAGCTAGCAAGGCTTGTTGGCGGTCTTTCTGCACGGAAATACTTCTGCACGACTCTTCACGATGTGGGACATCCATCCTCCAAAGGGGAAGTTTCTAGCCCTTTTCGTTCTTGCAGAATCCACAGCTTCTACCATCCGGTGGCAGCTTCTTTGCACCCACAGATGGCATTTCCTGGGCATCTGCCCACTCGCGACTTGATCGTGACTCTTGGACTTGGTCCCCTTGTTCCACAGGTACTCTCGTCAGGAAATCCATCGTTGTTGCATTGCTGGTGTTGTTGTTTCTGGCAGAATTCCCCTATCACGACTTCTGTGCTCTTTGGGGAACTTAGGTGCACTTTGCACCCACTTTTCAGGGTCTTGGGGTGGGCTATTTTTCTAACCCTCACTGTTTTCTTACAGTCCCAGCGACCCTCTACAAGGTCACATAGGTTTGGGGTCCATTCGTGGTTCGCATTCCACTTCTAGAGTATATGGTTTGTGTTGCCCCTATCCCTATGTGCCCCCATTGCATTCTAGTGTGACTATACATTGTTTGCACTGTTTTCCATTGCTATTACTGCATATTTTGGTATTGTGTACATATATCTTGTGTATATTTGCTATCCTCATACTGAGGGTACTTACTGAGATACTTTGGCATATTGTCATAAAAATAAAGTACCTTTATTTTTAGTATATCTGTGTATTGTGTTTTCTTATGATATTGTGCATATGACACTAGTGGTACTGTAGGAGCTTCACTCGTCTCCTAGTTCAGCCTAAGCTGCTCTGCTAAGCTACCTTTTCTATCAGCCTAAGCTGCTAGACACCCCTCTACACTAATAAGGGATACCTGGACCTGGTGCAAGGTATAAGTACCCCTTGGTACCCACTACAAGCCAGCCCAGCCTCCTACACCAATGTTCATCAATAATCAGTACACAAATCAACAACCACTAAGAAAAACATTAATCATCAGTCAATAGTGTTGACAATTCATGAATAACCACAACTAAGTATACGTTTTAACAGATTTTTTTCCCCATTGCTTGCAATGCTAAGTCATAAGGTTATCTCCAACTTTATTCAGTCCATTCAAGATTAATTCATTAGTGACCACCAATAACAATCTAATCAAAGCTTAAGAAAACATGTGTTCTAAAGACTCAAAATAAGCAAACAGAGATGAATATATTAACATGAGTAGCAGAGTTCATCAATCAGTCCGTCAATCATTTGTCTCTGTATATGTCAACGTCACAGAATAGGACCCTCACCAATTAGCATTAGCATGTGGGACTTCATGCAGAAAACAATTTAGAACATACGTTTGGAAAACAACTAGCTAAGGGAAAACTTATTTAAAACAGAGCAGTTGGTACCTAGAAAGAAAAGGCACACATGTTAATCAGTCACATTGTCATAGCTACCTATCCTCGGAATGGATCAGCAACAAAGTCATTCTTCATCTTCAGGTCATCAATCGGTCAGCAACGCATCAGGCTCCCAAGAGCATGAGCCCAATGACAAAGTCTTGCATCAATTTAGGCAAAGGTCTCTCCCCGATCATCTGCCTCTAACGTCTCTCCAAAAGATCTCTCCTAACATCTGCATTACTTCCAAAGTTTTCCCCCTCTGTCATGACATTATGTCAAAGTTGTCCAGACCGTCCCCTAATTCCTAATTGGTCAGTTGATCACCAGTCATTTCTCTAACCAATAACTTTAATTTTACAAGTCTATGAATTCTAATATTACGCCATTCTCAGGTTGTCGATTAGTTCACTGTACAGTGTCCTCATCATCCGGCTCATCAGGTATCGAAAATGTTGTATTTCCTTCTCTGGTCAGTGTCTCCATTGTTCGAGTCCTGGGAAAGTACATTTTGTCTGCTTTACACAGTCCTTGATACATTATGATTCCCTCATCTCCTGTTTGTCGGTTCATTGCAGAACATTCTACCTAAGCAGACCTTATTAACACGAGCAGTTCAGGGTCAGGTCAGCACTTCGGCTTCTCCACATCACACTAATAATTCAGCTTCTGCATGAGGCCTGGCAAAACTAGGCCACAACTTCTGCTAATTTAACTCTACAATATAATGTAAAACATATGTTGTACATCTCAATATGACATATTACTACATTACTATTACGCATTTTCAACATTTCATTTATTTTGAGTAATTTTTAGTATAATTCATGAATCTTGGGAACCATTCTCCGTGGGCACATTTTCAACCTACACATTAATTTCTCTAGGTTTAATTATTTCTACCATTTTCTTGTTAATTAAAAAGGCATAAACACTCATCAATATTTCTAATTAACATATCTGCTTCAACAACTGTTTCCTAAAGCAAAACAATTGTCTTGGTATTTGTAGTAGCATGGAATTTTCTACAGGCAAGTTGGAGTTCGGATCTATGCTACCTATGTGTGAAAATGCATGCAGACTGTCAGGCCTAAATCTCGCATTAGGTGATCGCAAACCCTAAATACCATGATGTTTGGACACAAGGCCCAGGCAAAACAATTTTTAAAAAAAGGCCAGGCAAGAGAGAGGGAAAGGAGATTAAGGAATAGATTGAAAATAAACACATCTAAGACCCCAGAAAAGAAAACAGAAATATAGTGATTGTTCAACTAAGTGAAGGCATTAAAAACATACATAAACATTTTGTATCCTGATGATTTTTTTATTCGCAGTGGTGCATTATTAGTTCAAATTCTACTCTATTCTATTCTCAAAGTCTTTTATAGCGCATGGATATCCAGAGTCCTCCCAGGGATGCCAAAGACACTGAAGGTGGTCAAGAAGCAGTTGCAGGGGATTCAGATGTTAAAAAGCCAGGTCTTCAAGGCTTTGCAGAATAGAAGCTCGTTCTTCAGAAGATGCAATTCTTATGGCAGAGTGTTCCAGAGTCTGGGAGCCAGATAAGAAGTAGACCGACCACCCTAGTGGGATCTATGGACCCTGGGCCCTACAGCAAATGGGCCGACAAGGAGCGAAGAGTTCTCCCTGGAAGATAGGCTAAAGATCTTAACAGAAGGGGACCTTTGTTATTGACAACCCTATGCAAAATGCAGAGGGCCTTAAACTGTACGTGGCATTCCAACAGGAGCAAGTGTAAGTCTCTCAAGGGCTTAGAGGCTGGGACATGTTTAGGAATTTTCATCAACAGGCATGTGGTGGTGTTTTGTACAGTCTGCAGCTTCCTGACAACGTAGCAGGTTGAGCCTAGAAACAAAGCATTCCTGTAGTCAAGGCAGGTTAACACAATGGCCAGGACGACAATTCTTCTGGCAATGATGTGGAGAACCTTACGCAGTATTTTCAGAGTCCCGTAACAGCTGACGGCAAGCTTTTTCGCATGATGATCCATAGTGAGGCCAGCATCGAGCCAGAACCCGAGGCTCTTTATTGAATCTTTAGGATTAGGCAATTTACTAAGATAATGTGGGAGGGGGTTCGAGATCGGGTAAATGAGATTATTGCCCAGCACATAACCTCCATTTTTTCATCATTAAGTTTCAATTTTGAAGTCCGCCATCCAGCTGGCTTCTTCCTGAAGACAGTAATTCAAAGAAAGATGGCCAGAATGTACACCTGGAGAAATTGACATGACCAGCTGAGTGTCGTTGGCGTAAGACACCAACGATAGCCCATGAGCTTGGAATATCTCAGCCAGAGGACCTAAATAAAGATTGAATAAGGTGGGGCTCATGGAGGAGCCCTGGGGCACCCCACAGCATGATGGGAGGCTGGCTGCAAAAAATGACTGATCCTGGACCTGGAAGGAGCGATTCTGCAGAAAGGAGGAGAGCCAGTCCAGGGCTCTACCACAACACCAACCTTAGAAATCCTCGCAAGAGCATGGGATGGTGAATGGTGTTGAAGGTGGCACAGAGGTCCAACCAGATAATGGTTGCTGAGATTTCTTGATCAAGAATGCTTCTAAGCTTCTCGACCACAGCCAGTAATGCTGTTTCTGTACTATGTAAAGCAGCGAAAGCCCATCTGGGTGGGAGGTAGCAGGGAAACTCGATTCAAGAGAGCCAGAGAGGTACATGCTGACACATTTCTCTAGCAGTTAGGAGACTCCAGGTAGCAGAGAGATTAGCCTATAATTACTCAGATTGGAGGGGCCAAGGTTTGGTTTCTTTAAAAGTGGCTTGACAAAAGCATGTTTCCATTGCTGAGGGAAAAGCCCACAGGATAGCAAAAGATTGAATAGTTCTGTCAACACTGGGGCAAGAACATGGACCCTTGATAAAGAACACGTGAGGAAGCAGTGTCCAGTGGCAAGCCAGATTATAGAGAATCATCAGAAAGTTTGCTGGAACAAGAATACGCCAAATTGGAGGCACTGGAAAAAGAAGAATAAATGTCCATTCTTTTTTTTCTGAAAGAAATAGGCCAATTCATTGCAGTGTTCAGTTGATGCCAATGAGGAGGGACCGACTGTTGAGGGATCAGTGATGTATTTTTAGAATTTTGAAAATGTATTCAGGGGAACTAGATAGTTAGCAATTTTAGTAGAATAAAAGGCAGCTTGGGATGCTTTAATCTCCACGTGATAGTGCTGAATGGAGTTCCTATATTCAGTTCTGCTAGTTGCATTGTAGGTTTTCCCCCATCTCCTTTCTAAGTGTTTACAATCTTTTTTTAAAGATAGGAGGTCAGCGGAGAACCAGGGAGATGTTTGAGCTCGCGGAGCCTCTTTCTGCCATTTTACTGGAAGAACACCATCCAGTGAGTTGATCAGTCATTCATTAAAACGATGGGTGGCTGAGTCAACAGTGACCAGAGAGTAAGGTTTGGTGGTTTCCAGGACCTCTAGCCAGTTCTTAGTGTTAAGTTTAGACCAGATCCATACAAGGCATTTGGTGAGGGAGGGGAAACAGGAAGGCAAAGGTAAGGTAAAAGAAATAAGGAAATGATCAGACCAGATCAAGGGAAGAGGGGTTTGGACCTGTAAGTTCCTAATGTTGCTGAAGACCAAGTCAGTGATGCGTCTCTTATCATGTTTCAGGCCTATTACCAGCTGAGGCAGTTTAAGGAAGCTAAATCATAGAGTAGGGTTCTGGAAGACCTATTGCAAGGATCATCCATATGGACATTTAAAATCACCAAGTAGGGTGAAGTTGGCTAGGTCCTCGAGGTCTATACAGAAGGACTCCCTGGAGGGAGAAGATAGGACACAACCTTAAGCACAAGGCCAAGCTCTCACAATTGAGAATGGTGGGCAGTGATGAAGAACAATTAAATGACTCCTAATAGACAATCGCAATTCCGCTGCCATTTTTCCCCTGTCTGTCAAGCCGAAGGATGTGGTAAACCAAGGGAGACTGCTGACGCAACTTCAGTCCCAGAATACTCTGACAACAACGTCACAGTTTCACACAATACCCTCCAGCAAAATATTAACAGTTTTGAGCGGATCAAAACGGATCAAAACTCTAAAAGTCAGTATTTCAAATGACTCATAAAAACATTAGAAAATAAAAATTACAGCAGGGGCTCAACGTGTTACGAAGCTTCCCTCTCCACCACGACCAAGGCAGTGTCTGTAGGGCTGCGCGTGTGCCGGACAATGACTAGAGCACCAAAGGGTAGCAGCTCCAACAAAATAGAAGTATTTATGTTAAATAACAGTTATGTGCAGAGGATGTAAGCATTGTAGCTTGATGTACAACTCATTACAGACACTAATGCATACTGTGTTAATCTAAAACATCACATGACTTTGGATACCATTGATTGGCTTTTGCTAATTTCTGCTGCTTCTCAGCCACTCCTCTGCAGTAATCAACATGGCACCAGTTATTAAGATAACATAAGCAATACCTTTTTACTACTTTCTTTCCCTTTACGCACGGTTTGAGAATTGCACCACAATATTCTTTCACAAGCGTCTGGAAAACATAGACCTTTATGCCATCTACTTTTGTATTTACTAAATATAGTCCCGGTTTGTGAAAATATAGTGAGCAAATATTCCCCTAGCCCTATCTGAATACCGTTAGCATGTACATCAGCAGTCCCTTGCAATAGATTAAAGTTCCCTTTGCAGATTACTGCAAAGGGAATAAAGATTCTATTGTTATTTTATTGTAAAATGAGTGGTTATCAGTGTTTGCTCTTTTTTTGCTTTATACAAAATCATAAGAGGGTGTTTTTCTAGTGCTTAAAGATTTTGGCTTCAGTTTCTTCCTTCCCTCATTCATTTCTACTGTTAATTCTTTTATCGTGCTCCTAATTCTCTTCTCTGTAGGGTTTCCCTGAATTTGCTCTTTCAAGTAACTTTTTATTATTTCCATCACTTCCATGTTTCATTTTCCAGTGCTCAAACTCTTCTTTTCAGTGGTCCAGTACCACCATACGTCGTGAATGGATATGGATCGTGCTATGTTTCCACCCCATAAAAATCTGATGGCAGCAGATAGAAAGGTTTCTGATGAGAAGTTAACACACCATCCCGAATCTCGGTTTGTCTAGCAAATGACAACAATTGAATGAAGGTGTTATACTTGAGAATGAGATATTATCTGGTGCTTGGTGCTCTGTTACTGCCAAACAGTACCACAATGCGCCCTGTTTTTGTCTCAAGATATCAAGAAAGGACTGGGCTAATAAATATAGTAGTAGTATTTGGTCTGAATGTATTCCTGCTCTTCATGGTCATAGGGGAGACATTGGTTAAAGAATTAGTATGCAGACTACTAGCTGTTTGCTGTTTGGTGGCAGCAAACTATGCTGCTGTGTCTCATGTCCTGGAGATGCCTTGGGTTGTTTGCTTGAGCAATTCATACCATAAATAAAAATAAATAAATAAAATTCAGTTTTCATTGTTGGTCCATGCCAAGGGGATTTTTTGTTTATTTGAAAGCCAGCAGAAAGACTGTTTACAAATATTTTGGCCTTTGTTTATTTGAAAGCATTGCAGCGACTGTCCTCCTTCCAGGCATGTGTGAGAGTTGCCCAAGGCACATTACCTTTGTGCTCTTTGCAGTATTCACTGTTATAGTGCATTGTCAGTCTTGGGGGGAGAGGGAGGAGGTTGGAAGGAAGGGGGGAAGAAAAAGTACAGTTCAATATGATACCAAAAGTTAAAGTGTCAGTTTTAGGTAGGTATTTAAAAACTTAGAAATTTACTGAAAAAACAATGGACATCATTTTTAGGTGACATTGTCAGTTAGAACATAAGATTTTAAATGTAAAAAGTCACTGAAGTTCACCAGTTATAGTTAGCTGAATCCACTATAACTCACACCTAAAAGTAACTATACTCCATGACCTCACAATCCACTGTTTATACCCTCCCAGTGTGACTGTGTTTCGGGAGTTCATTGCATTGAATGATGGAACCAGTCTTTGTTCCCAGACTCCTCCCTTCTAGCCGATAGCGATGCTGTCTTCACATTAAAAGTGCCCATCTGAGTTTCTTGAGGTGCACTGTAGCCAAACAGCAAGGATATTTTTCTTTCCTTTGAGAAGGTTGATTTCTATCTCAAATGTGGCCTTCTCAAGTGAGCTGATAAGGTCAGACTAGCTCCAAAAAGACTATAGCATTCACTGAGCATATTTGCAGGTCAGCCCGCAAGAACCAAGTCTCTGTGAAAGTTGAAGATTCTCCACTATCTACACCTCTACCTAATGTTTGTCTTTACCGAGCTTAAGTACACTTTTCTGATTATTTTGAAAATAACAGGCCTCTTGTTGAATGATGCAAAATGCAAGAATTAACATATTACTCTTATTGCACCTTCACCGGAATCGCACATTATACTGGTATGAATACATATGTATAAATAATTGATGCACTCTCAAACTATGATTACTCCACTATGCTTCAGAATTTCTGCTAGCAAAACGGAGATTTGAGGTCCGCAGATCTGATTTGTTGGTAGTATAGAGGAGCTGCTCCCCACTTTTAAATTGGGAACTACCAAGGTTCCCTATTCATTTGAATACATACAAACACATTCACACAGAACAGTTTTTAAGTGTTGTATGATAAACTATTCTCTACCTCTAATTCCTACTTTCTTTTTCTCTGAGTAGAAGTGAAACGTTTGCATACATTTTTTTTGTTTTATATGCTCAAAGGAGTACTGAAATATTTCATTATGCAAGGGCCCAATTGTTATGTCTATGAAGAGTGCCGGAAACCATTTCCTTCCCCAGAATTCTTTGGGAGAATGGGGCAAATGCTTAATTTCAAACCCCAGTTTCTAAATACATTAGCTAAAAGGCTACATGTTGTCTATATATTGGCTATGTATATAGGGCTTCCTGTTTTTGGTACTATTTCCGACAAAACCCTACTGAAAGAGAAAATAGCCATTATCAGTGTAAGCATATCAACACCTGCAACTCCGCAAACTAAAATACCATTCAAAGAAAGTAAAATGAGAGACAATGAGTCATTTTATTTCTTCCTGAAGGGGCATACACAACGTCACTTTGTATGCAAGGCAACAGCAAGAAAGACTGGTCAAAGATTAGTCTGCTTGCATTTTGTTGCTAAAGTAAGTCACTAAAATGTTCCTACTCTTTCCTTACCTTTTGTTTACTTGTGTGCTTGTATTCACGATTCAGGCTTGAGGAGCACAATTCATGTCTGATATTATTTTATATACTGCAGACAATTCAGTTAGTATTACAATCATATTTGTTCTTTTTGCCAGGTTCAAAATGCTGTAACTGATTGGCAAAATGGAATATTTGCCTAAATGTACTATTATGTTTTCTCACAGGGGTGTTAAGTTTATTAAAATATCTACTTGTCCATGGGAGAGGTTGCTTTATAAATCTACTTGTCCTGTAAAAAAACATCAACTTGTCTCTTTGATGCCATGTAGTTTGGTGGCCTGACAGTAGCCTCTCTGATTATACCAGGGCTCATAATGAAGTAGGGTTTGAATACTAACAAGTCACTGATTTTGCCATCTTTCAGCACACCTCTCAGCACATCTACATGCTGGTAGTAGAGATAGGCAAGTTTCAGCTTTGGAGAGCCTTTTTGAGTCTGTGCAATCCTACTAACGTGCATGTTTTAAGGGTTTTCACCAGCTCTTCTCTATTATTTTCTAATATTTTCCCAAACTGAGAAAGGTTGTAAATTTTCTCCTGGCAATGGCATGGTTGTGAAAGAAGGGTTTGGAGGAAAAGTTAACTTTTAAACTCTCGGTAGATTGTCAGGTGAGCAAATCCACACATGCATATTTGCTTGTGCTAAATATTTTTTAGGAGTACCATTTCCTGGCCTACTTCTGTAAATTCTTATAAATATATGAAAGCTGTAAATCTGCACTAATGCAAGGACACATAACATGGGTGAACTTTGGTGTCTTTCTTTAAGAATTGGTGTTAACCAAAACCTTTTGCTTTGATTACAGTTCTGTCGCTTTATCAGCTGGCTTCACTGTAAGTGTTAGCATTCTACTCTTTCAAAAGGAGCATGCGGGCACACAGTATAGTTTTGTTCAGTGGCAGGGACTACTGTCGCAATGTGTGCTTTTTGAGACCAAAAACTAATTTTGCCAATATTTGTTATAATTGAGAGGGCCTGACAGGTCCCACAACAATAAAGTTTTACAAAACCCATGTCAAAACAAAACACACATTGAAAAAACTAAACACTGAATACCAATGTCCGACCTAATGGCTTTGCCAGTGCTTGTTTATTTTCATGTTTCTTATAATCTTGCTGATCTTGGTTACACTGATTTTCCATCATGAATATTTTTGGAAATACTAGCATGTATCAACACATTTTACTGAATGATGCTTCAAAGAAATGGCCCTACAATTTCACAGTAGTTTTTTTTCCTAGTTACATTTTTTTTAAACATTTTATTTTGAAAGCAAAGAATCATCAATCCTGCTTTCAAGCTTCCGCAAATATTTGCATCTAATTAGAGAGCATTCTGGGAGCATTGTACATAGCCTCATGTTGTTGAACTGTGCAGAAGTGTGTATGCATTTTTATAATGAAACCACTGCCAGAAGTGCAATCCAAGCTTACAACACTTCCTTAGGGTGTTCACCCTTATACTAAAGGCTTTGCATTAATGAACTGTAAATACTAATTCGATTATCATTAATATATGGGCACACAAATTACCCTAAGTGCAGACAGTGCCCTTCCCAGATCCATAATGTGGTAGTGTAAATTGGCATCTAAAGGGTTTGTGCTGCAGGGTCTCTGGCCTACCTACCCCAGGACAAAAATTAATGAAAACTTGTCCTTGATCCCAAACAATATGTCTTGGGTATGGGCCTATAGGAATTCCACACCCCTGTCTCTCATATTTACAGAATGATTAAAAGCCTTTACTACCTCAGGGCCCTTTGCGCACAAGTCAGTAGTGATAGCAGATCAATTGCAAAACAAAGTATGCTTTGAACATCCAGTGCAATTTGTGTTGGCAAGTACATGTGAACACACCAAAAATGCTGTAGGGCCATTATACTTCACAAACACCCAAGTTCATACCCTGGGTGCCCAATATCAAAGGGATACCTAGGTGTTTATTAGGTATTAATAGATATTTGTAAATTAGCATAGACCCAGGCTAAAAATCAAAAAGTCAGGACAGACTTAGGCCCATATTTATACTTTTGTTCGTGCTGTCATTTTTTGATGCAAAAGCGGCAGAAACTTACAAAATATGATTGCGTTTTTTAAGTTTGCGCGGCTTTTGCTTAAAAAAATGATGCAAATGCGGTGCAAAGAAAGTATAAATATGGGCCTTTGTGTGACACTTGCTATGAGGACACTTAGCAGCTGTGGATCTCAATGCTACTACAGCATCACTCCTTTCATATAGTCAGGCAAAGAGGACAAAAGCCGTAGAAGCAAGCTGAAAGCATCGGGTTTCAGGTGTTTTAGAATGCAGGGCACAAATTAATCTGGTGCAATTCAAATTTTTAAAACTTTACTGTTAGCATGGCTGACCACTCCAACAATGTCATAACACTTAATAGGAAGTAGTTTACGACCCCCCCTCCCCTCTCCAAACTGTGTCCAGGAACTTATCAAAATATTTGATTGTAACACACTCTTATTTTTGCAATACTCTGGTAGTTGTGTAAACCATACAGAAGACCCTGTTAAGAGCTTCTCAGAGGGGATACCCCATCAAAACGTGGTGTATGTTCCTTCCTCCATATACTAAGTGCCCTAGGCTAAAATGTACTTGTAATACAACAAATAGGATAGCTGCCTCTTATGTGATGGATACTCTTACAGCCAAACTGTGAATAAGGCCCATAGTCTGAAACAGTAAGTGTGAGAGGTAATGAGAGGTGAAAGTGAGTATGTGAGGGAGTCTGAGTGTGAGTGCAATACACAGATTTCTATGCTTAGCACAGTCTACCATAATCCACTTGACACAATGTCAGTGGGAAGACTACATACCATGTAGTAGTTCTCCTTTAAATTAAATATGTGCATTATGACAATAGCTGCAAAAAAGATACGTTTTGTAAATATTGTGGAAATACAGTTTTTGGTTCTTTTTAGCATGAAGTTTGCAAAACACTGCAAGTATCACCACTGAAATCCACAAAACATAAACACTAAAACAGGAAAGTCTAGCTATATGTTTTTTAAAGTGAATTTATTAAAAATATAGGACAGAGAGCACATGCATGTAGCCGTCAAAATACTTTGAAATAGGAGTTGCTGGGCTCTTATATGGTTTCCATATGCAGGAATTCCTATGCTTACTCCTTCTATCAGCTTTACATGAGTGCGGAATACAAGCAGGAGCAATTGTATTTGAGAAAAATGTACAGAAGTGACAACCTTCTTGAAAAGTGCTGCCAGTAGTTGTTTCTCCTCTTATGACGAGACAAGGCATTTTCTCTAACCTCGGCTTGGCAGTATCCAACCTGATACCAAGGAGTTATGTTAAAGGAACATGGGTGTGCTCTCTCTGACTAACTGCATCTATTCATTGTGCTGCCTCCCTCTGAAAAGTGGTGGTTTGGCAAGACAGTATCTGAAAAAATAGGAGCAGGAATTAATGTCCTGGGAGCATGGCCCCCCCCCAATGTGAACCTCTGTCATGACAGCCAGCGCTTCTGAATGTGCCCTAGGGAGAAATATGAGTAGTGATCCCCCAGTCACCGTGCTGTTTGAAGCTGGATGAGCTCAAATTCAATTTTACTGTTGAATTGAGCAAGCCTAATATCAGCAGCAAACCGCTCAATGAGCGCCTCATTTGTGAGATTTGAAATGTCCCTGCTCTCAAATTGGTTGGTAGCCTCTCACCTAGTTGTGGGAGGAAACTCCTTCAAAACTACTGAAGAAAGAGCTTTGGGCACTGTACCAGTTCCTTTTTTTTAAACCAAACAGTTAGGCTTGAAAACTGCATCTCTCACATTAGTGATATGCTGCACGGGTCCCAGCATAATACCTTTGTGGATCATTTATTCTTTTTAACCTTTTCTTCTTCTGAAACAGGAAATTGGTGCTGCATCTCTCCAGTTTTAAACAATCAACAGTTTTCAGTACCTGACTTGACTACCCGCTCTATCTTTATGGTCCACCAAAGCCAACTGCCTGAGCTAGATCTGGGAGATCCATCAAGAAGCCCTATATTGAGAGATCTGTCAGGAAGCCCTTGATTCTTCCTTACAAGCCTTTGATTGGCAACAGTTGCCTTTCACATCTGTTGATTACCACATCTTAATTTGAAGATTCAATCCATTTGACTAATTAATAGGCACAAGGCTTAGGTCTTTCTGGGATAGACAGATAATGGATTGCATGGTGACATTTCTTTATGTCTTGTGCAAAATACTCAGATTTGGTTCTTCTAAAGATGAGATTTGCAACCCTGTGCTAACGCATCCCTTTATGATTAATTTACTCACTTTGGGACTCGTTTTAGGCCAATGAATCTTTTGACCCTGATTGAAGACACCTTAGGACGAGATAGCTAATCAGCATGTCAATCAATATGTCAATAATGTCATCAAAGTTCACAATAATACGACAATTCAAATTATTCAAAGACATTTAATAAACCCGAAAAAACTAACATGACCTTTCAGTCAGGAATAACCATGCAAGTTTTAGTATGATTTTGTGGATTTTATTCCCTATTGATTACAATTCTACTAGCAAATTTATTGGTCTCAAAACCAAGAAACACATTAGCATAGTCACAATACGGCAACTCTGATAAGATTTAATCAAAGCAAGAATCACAAACATTAGAATATAACACGGCGTCAGCATACGTTGAACAGAGTTGGACTCAGATAGGATCCTTGGGGGACTCTGCAGTTGACTCCTCTGGGTCCAGATGTGTAGAGCGGGAGTCTGACCTTCTGAGTCGTCCCAAAGAGGAAGGAGTGGATCGATTCCAGGGCTTTTCTGCAGATTCCAATGTCATGGAGTCTGGTGCGTAGAGTGCTATGGGAGACTGTCGAAGGCTGCTGAGAGGTCGAGGAGTATGAGCGCTGCGGTGTGACTGCGGTCTAGGAGTGATCGGATGTCATCAGTGGCTGCAAGAAGGACGGTCTCTGTGCTGTGGTTGCTGCGGAATCTGGACTGGGAGCTGTCCAGGGAGTTGTTGGCCTTGATGAAATTCTGTAATTGTGGGTAGATTGCTTTCTCCAGTACTTTGGCAGGGTAGGGTAGCAGTGAGATGGGACGTATATTTTTTAATTCTGATGGGTCGGCATAGAGTTCCTTCAGGAGAGGGCCTATTTTGGCATTTTTCCAGTCCTCAACGAAGGTGCCAGTGTTGATGGAGCAGTTTATCGTGTTTCGGAGCTCAGGACAATGGATGTGCTGGCTCTGATTTATAGGGGTGCGTGGGTGCTCCGGACTGGGTGCTGTTCATGATGTTTACTGTTTTCTCCGTGATGAGCGTGGACCAGCTGTGGATGGTCTGGGTGGGTTCTGGGGGGTTGGGGGGGTGGGTCAGTTGCATGTTCCGATGCCAGGTTTTTTTTCCAGGAGGAAGCTGTCATAGATGTCCTGGATCTTGCTGTGGAAAAAGGTGGCGAGTTTTTCGCAGAGGTCCTGTGACAGGGGGATGCTGGTGACTTTGGGAGGGGATTAGTGAACTTGTTGATGACTGAGAAGAGTTCCTTCCTTCTTCTTTTGTGTGGAGGAGTTAATGCGATCCTGGACTGCGTCCTTCGTTGTGTTCTTGATGTTTCGGCAGTGGGTGGCGCTTGCAGTTCTGAAGGAGGCAAGGTCTTCACTGTTTTAGCTGTTCCTCCATCTTTTCTCTAAGCGTCTGCAGGTGTGCTTTGATTCTTGGAGTTTGGTGGTGAACCAGCTGGATTTCTTTGGTACGCTTTTGGCCGATGACAGCTGGAGGGGGGCTTGAGTGTCGGCGCATTCGGTGATCCATGTGTTGAGATTGCGTGCTGCGGTTTTGGCGTCATCGGTGGGGGAGGGAGAGATTTGGCGAGAGTTGAGGTGAGTTACTCGTTGGTGATTTTGTTCCATTTCCTGTGCTGGGTTGTGGGGGTGGGGGTGCGGCTGCCGGGTGCGGTGATTGTGAAATGTATGCAGCGGTGGTCTGTCCAGTCTGTGGTGGAGATGGTCTTGATGGTGATCCGGTTGCTTGAAGTGAAGATGGGGTCCAGTGTGTGTTCTGCAATGTGTGTGGGTGCTGAGACCAGCTGTCTGAGGCCGAGGGTGGCGAGGTTGTTGAGTAGAGCAATGGTTTTAGGATCTGTGTGGTCCTTGAGGTGGAAATTCAGGACACCGAAGAGGAGGTTGTCGTCGGACGCCAGAGCCTGGGCGGTAGCAGTGTCTACCATGTAGTCTATGAATACTGGGCGGGGCCGGGTGGCCTGTGCACCAGGGTTCCGCGGATGGAGGAGTTGTGGTTGGTGTGGACCAGGAAGTGAAGGTGTTCCATGGTGGCGCCTTGTTCTTCTGGGATGGCCTTGACATGTAGTCTGGGTGGGAGGGCCGGTCCCTTCTTAGGATGCTGTATCCATCGGGAATGGTGAAGTCTGGTCCCGAGGTGGGGTTGGTCCAGGTCTCGGTAAGGAAGGCGATGTCCAGTCAGGCGGTGTCTATTAAATCCCAGAGTTCGGTGACGTGTTTGTGGAGGAAGCGGATGTTCAGGAGGAGGCAGTAGATGGGGTTGTGGTGGATGTTGGTATGTCCTTGTGTGGGGAGTACCTTCAGCTTGTTGAGGCCGGCACTGAAGTTGCAGTTCCTGTAGGTGAAAGGCCCGTGAGTGTCCTTGGGAGATGGTGCAACCGTTGCTGAGACGTCCGGTGTTAAGGCAGTGGAGGATCACAGCGTCGTAATGGAGGCTGGCCAGGGGATGGCTTGTCTGAGATCCAGGGTTCCTGGCGTGTATGGGCGCAGATGGGATTGCCTTTGTGGTGCCAGTGACTCGCCCGCTGCGTGCAGCCACCATTAAGAAGGGTAGGGGGGTTGGGGGTGCGGTCAGCTGGGAGGCGGGAGGGCGGGAAAGGTGCTTTGTGTGCAGGGATGGGGACGGGGCTGCAGGGGCCGGAGCGGCACAGAAGGACAGAAGGGGAGTAAGAGATGGAAAAAGAGATGGGAAAAAACAGAGAAAAAACAAGTGAGAGAAAAAGGCAGGTATAAAGGAGAGAGCGTGAGAGATACTTTCTTGTTGATGGCCACTGGACCACCAGGGATGAGGCGCAGGCAGGAGCCTGCCGGTAGAGGAGATCCTCCAAAAGGAGAGTCAGGAAGGCTTTCAGTTTGTTCCCAGGCAAAGGCAGAGGCAGCAGCAGCCAGAGGAGCTGGAGAGGGCAGCAGATGCTGACCAGGAGGTCAGTGCAGTTGCCCCCTCACTGTGCTGTGGCGACCATTAAGAAGTGGAGGGGGGGTGGGGGTTGCGGTCAGTTGGGAGGCAGGAGGGTGGGAAAGGCGCTTCGCAGGTGGGAGGGGGGTGGGCCGCAGGGGCCGGATTGGCGCAGGAGGACAAAGGGGGAAAAAGAGATGGGAAAAACTAGAGAAATAACGAGTGAGAGAAACATGCAGAAGTAAAAAAGGCAAGAGTAAAGGACAGAGTGTGAGAGATACTTACTTGTCGATGGCCACTAGACACCAGGGATGAGGTGTAGACAGGAGCCTGCGGGTGGAGGAGGGCCTCGAACTGAGTCAGGCAGGCTCTCAGTTCGTTTCCAGGCAAAGGCAGAGGCAGCAGCAGCCAGAGGAGCTGGGGAGGGCAGCAGGCGCTGACCAGGAGGTCTGTGTAGGGCAATGAATGGTGCAAGCTGCAGTGGCCTCCTGACAATTGCCCCAGTACTTCTTTTATTACAAATTAAGCACTGCTAGAGAAGTCCTTAACCCTGATCAGAGACCAGTTTACTCCAGTCATCACTTTGATGCATAAACCGTTTAACCCATTGGCCTTATGTGACATGAATACATTTATTGGAAGACTTAAATTGTAGTGGCCATAACATAATTTAGGCATATATATGTGAGTTCAATGTCATTTATTTGAGAACAGAGGCCGGGATACACTGTTAGAAGGTGGTCCAGAGATCTCACTACAACTTTTTCCCAGCAATGCTTTGAATGCTCCAGGCATTCTTTATACGTCCACATGCCTGCTTGACTGAGGAGATACATAACTTGACACATCACATTTGCTTTGCTTCTATGCCTCGAGAAGTATGGACCAGTGTTTCACGAGCCAATTGTCTGCGATGTTTGGAGGCAATCACACCAACTAGATGGCAGCTAGGCCACCAGTAAACGCCACCATTGTCAGATGAATCACACCCTGTGTGGCCCGCTGCCAAAATCAACAAAGTAGTAAACCTGAGTGAGCATACTCCACCAGAACTAAGGGGACTTTGTGCCTCTTTCCTGTCATATACATGAAAGAGACATATGCCAGACAGCTGTGCAGGATTTCATCATGTATTCTGTGGACCTCATGCTCCTTTTATCACAATACTCAGTGTCGTCAGGACTTTTTGCATAATATGTTTGCTAAAACCTAAGCTACACAATGCAGCTTTCTCCTTCTCTTTTCAAGGGCTGTCGAATGTACAAATGAAGTTGAGAATGGAAAAGAGCAGACACGACACGAGAGATGTGATGTTAAGTTTATCATAACTCTGTTATTGGTTGGCCATAGACTTTATCACTATCCGTGCCCTTCCACTAGCCCACTCAGCCTTTGGCCAAAACCAGCAAACCAATTACCTCCTTCTTTCGAAGAGGGAGCTGGGGCGGTTGCACATATCACTAAAGGAAATTAGTGTGCTACAATTGATGCACACACACACATGCACAATACAGCTTTTGAAACAAATCCTGGTTCCACTACTATTTGACAGTGTTACCCACAATTTTTTTTTTTTAGGAGTTGCCTGGAATTACTGGGCCCTCAAACTTTGGAGCCGATAATTTTAGATCGATAGACATGACATAAGACACTTCTATGGAGCTGCAT
This sequence comes from Pleurodeles waltl, assembly GCF_031143425.1. Classification (NCBI taxonomy): domain Eukaryota; kingdom Metazoa; phylum Chordata; class Amphibia; order Caudata; family Salamandridae; genus Pleurodeles; species Pleurodeles waltl. Next base: position 1,158,955,975 of record NC_090447.1, on the reverse strand, counting down.
TGACTGCTTGCAGCTGCTGTGCTTACACCCCCTCCGACCCAACACAGAGGGAGCAGAAAAAGCTCTGCCCTCACACCACCCTCACTCCTACCAACCCACCAGGGCAACGTAAAGGGCACCCCCAGCATCAACCACCTGCACCAAACATGTTTTAAATGTGTATGGATTTGGGTCTGTTATTTCCCATGGAAGGCAGGAAAATATGTTAAATTTGAACTGGTGTTCATGGGCCCGCATGTTAATCACCATTCCTGTGAAAATAACTCGTAATCCTTGATAACTCACAAAGAGATACCTGCTGGAATCATGATTTCAGGCCCCAATATCGCCCTATGGAGTTAACAGGGAACTCGTAATGAGGGCCTGCGGTACGTGTTATGAGGTCAGTGGTAAAACAATGCAGTAATACTTGATGAGAAATTACCTCTGGGCCCGTATTATACAAAGGCCCCTGGTGGGGGCAATGGACATGTGCGCCTGCTTTGTGCACCCCTGTGGCACTTTGGTATTACAGAAAGGGCCGCAGAAGCTTGTGCGGCCCTTTCTGTAATACAGATAGTGCTGGCACACATAGATGCCAGTGCTGTCACCAGAGGGTGATCCCTCATTTACATGAGGGTGTGACCCCAAGAAAATGAGGGAATCCCTTTGCCCTTGTGTCATATCATAAAGGCAGGCACAGAGGCAAAGACGGTGTCAGGCGGCACACTGTCAGTCCACTCCCTGATGGCAGCCATTTGGAGGAGGGAAAAAGAGTTCTGTGGACCCCCAGACATCCTCTTGCAGGCGGGTGCAGTCACTCACTGCAACCGCCTGCGGAGCGATCTCTATTCCCCCTCAAAAGTGCAGGCAGGTGGCTGCCAGCACAGTGAAACACGGAGCGGCCATTTTAAAGCTGCTCCAATTTTTGACATTGATGTACTGCCATCAGGGCAGCGCAAGTTTGACGCTGCCCTGGGGGCAGCTCATTCAGTGTAATAGGGCATACTTTCTCTGATGGCGTCCGGCGCACCTCTTTTAACCTCTTAGATGCTTTCCCCCCAGTGCTGAGCCCTTTTTTGGCTATTTGGGGTAGTTCGCGGTTAGGCCTTCATAACTTTTTGTCTACATTAGCTATCCTCGCCAAATTTGCGTCCTTTTTTTCGAAACATCCTAGGGATTCTAAAGGTACACATAGTTTCTGGGTTCCCCTGGAGGAGACTAAGAAATTAGCCAAAATACACCTAAGATTTCGTTTTTTTTTTTAAAATGGGAAAAAAGGGCTGCCGAAGAAGGCTTGTGGTTTTTTTCCCTGAAAATGGCACCAACAAAGGGTTTGCGGTGCGAAAATCACCATCTTCCTAGCTTTCAGGAACAGGCAGAGTTGAATCCAAAGACCACATTTTTCAACACTATCTTCGCATTTTACTGGGACATTTTTACTATTTTTGGTGCTTTCATCCTCCTTCCAGTTAGTGACACTAACACTGGATCCTGGGAAGCTAAGTATTTATGAAAAGTAGACAAAATTCTAAATTCAACAAGGGGTCATTTGTGTAGATCCTACAAGGTTTTCCTACAGAAAATAACAGCTGAAATAAAAATATTGAAATTGAGCTGAAAAAAACAGCCATTTTTCTCCACGTTTTACTCTGTAACTTTTTCCTGCGATGTCTGATTTTTTTTAAAGCAATATACCGTTACGTGTGCTGGACTCTTCTGGTTGCAGGGATATATAGGGCTTGTAGGTTCATCAAGATCCCTATGTACCCAGAGCCAATAAATGAGCTGCACCTTGCAATGGGTTTTCATTCTAGACTGGGTATACAGCAATTCATTTGCTGAAAAATAAAGAGTAAAAAATAGGTATCAAGAAAACCTTTGTATTTCCAAAATGGGCATAAGATAAGGTATTGAGAAGCAGTGGTTATTTGCCCTTCTCTGAATTCCGGGGTGCCCATACAAGCATGTGAATTACAGGCCATTTCTCAAATAGGAGTCTTTTTTACACACTGTCTTACATTTAGAAGGACAAAATGTAGAGAAAGACAAGGGGCAATAACTCTTGTTGTGCTATTCTGTGTTCCCCGAGTATCTCGATAAAAATTGTACCTCACTTGTGTGGGTAGGCCTAATGCTCGAGACGGGAAAGGCAACATGGACACATCACATTTTTACATTGAAATCTGACGTGTTTTTTGCAAAGTGCCTAGCTGTAGATTTTGGCCTCTAGCTCAGCCGGCACCTAGGGAAACGTACCAAACCTGTGCATTTTTTAAACCTAGACACCTAGGGGAATCCAGGATGGGCTGACTTGTGGGGCTCTGATCAGGTTCTGTTACCCAGTTTGCTTTGCAAACCTCAAAATGTGGGCAAAAAAACACTTTTTCCTCAGATTTCGGTGACCGAAAGTTCTGGAATCTGAGAGGAGCCACAAATTTCCTTTCACCCAGCGTTCCCCCAAGTCTCCCAATAAAAATGATACCTCACTTGTGGGGGTAGGCCTAGTGCCCGTGACAGGAAATTCCCCAAAACACAACGTGGACACATCACATTTTCACAAAGAAAACAGAGCTGTTTTTTGCAAAGTGCCTAGCTGTGGATTTTGACCTCTAGCTCAGCCGGCGCCTAGGGAAACCTAGCAAACCTGCACAGTTTTGAAAACTAGACACCTAGGGAAATCCAAGATGGGGTGACTTGTGGGGCTCTGATCAGGTTCTGTTACCCAGAATCCTTTGCAAACCTCAAAATGTGGCCCAAAAAATACTTTTTTCTCACATTTCGGTGACAGAAAGTTCTGGAATCTGAGAGGAGCCACAAATTTCCTTCCACCCAGCGTTCCCCCAAGTCTCCCAATAAAAATAGTACCTCACTTGTGTGGGTAGGCCTAGTGCCCGCGACAGGAATAGATCACACAACGATCAATGTTGGTACTTACATGAGGCAACTGTTGACCCTGGGGTGATCCATTCCTTACGCAGGCACTAGGTATAGGCACTCAAGTGGGGTAGTGTTTTTATCAGGACAGTGAGGAATCACTGGGTGGTAGACATTTTGTGGATCGCAGCATATTCCTGTAGTTTGTGTGACAGAAATGCAAGAAAAATAGAGTTTTTATTCAACATTTCAGCCTTGCAGGGTATTCTGGGTAAGAAAACTTTGGGGAATCGACACAAGTCACACCTTTGTGGACTCCCCCGGATGTCAAGTTTCCAGAAATGTTTGGGTTTAGTATGTTTCCCTATATGGCCGCTGAACCCAGGACCAAAAACACAGGTGCCTGCCTTACAAAACCAGTTTGTATTGTGATAGATAATTTTGATGTCTCCACAATACAATTTGGGCAGTGGAATTTGGGGCTGAACTAAATTGGGGAGCTCCCAAGAGAGCACCCTCTCTGTGCTTGCTGCTGCATTCACCTGCTCTCTGGGTTGGCTAACCCACTATTGCCCCGTTGCACAGACTGTGCTTGCGAAGGGACAACAGGACTGCCCTCATCACCTCCCTCACAATTTACTGGAAGGAGTTATCCAATGGGACTCCTCCAACTGAAAAATCACTCCCAGAGTCTGCGCTATTGTCCTATCCCTCAGATGCTGTCTCAGTATCTGCTGTCTCAGTCTCTGATCCTATGTCAGAGCTGTCCTCGATACCCCGAGTGACGGCGTCAGCAGCAGTCATCCATCAAGATGCCATCTCTGCTATTGGCTAAACTGTTGCACTAAAACACTAGCCTACATAGACAGTCACAAAATTGCTGGTGTGTGTGTGTGATACGTGCAACAGTAGAGGCCACCTTGCCTGCACTTCTTCCCTCAATCAGCACGTTCTTTCAAGACACTCAAAAAACACCTTGTCACATACCCTTCGTCACGGTCTTTAGCACCTCCTGCGCCCAGTCCAACAATCATTATTGGTTCTCCCACTCCCATGTCCTCCTCCTTGGATTCCCTCATAACTACCCAGCAAAAGTGCTCTTCATTTCTCCATAGTCACCCCCCACCCCGCACATACATTTCATTTTTATTATAGCGCAGGTAGTGGCTGACTTTACTAATGTACTCAGCTCTTTACATAAAATACAGATTTGCTCTTTGCAGTAGGCATATAAACCTTCTGCGCTTCTTTATGGCACTAATACTGCCACTAGACAAAAGTCTGATCCTTTTGTAGCAGAAACATAATCACAAGACTTACTTGACTTTTGTATTGCTGCCTAAAAGCTACAGTTGAAATGCGTCAGTTGAAGTATGTGCATTGCTTTGAAGACGCAAGCTGCAACTGCAAGACAACTGGTGGCAAACATATATATATATATATATATATATATATATATATATATAATATATATTACATATATATATATATATATATATATATATAGATCACTTTTATATGTGGGTCTGGTTTTCCTGGGGGCCGATGGCAGCCCCCAGGGAAACCACACATGCATTGACAAAAGTGATCTATATATATATATATATATATATATATATATATATATATATATCTCTACATGGATATATCTATAGATAGATCTATATATATATATATATATATATATATAGATCTATATAGATCTATCTATAGATATATCCATGTAGATAGATATATCTATCTACATGGATTGATATATATATATATAAATATATATATATATATATTTTTTTTTTTTTGTGGTAGTTGTAGGGTTTCCTTGGGGGCCAAAATTGCCCCCAGGGAAACCCTTCAACTACTAAAAATAAGTATTGCCCCCACAGGGCACGGGCGACCCCCCCCCCCTGTCAATTTCTTTAATATTTTTTTTTTAATTGCCCCTGGGTGTGGTGCGATCGCGCCCCCCCAGGGGGCACAAACCTTCAAATAAAAAAATATGGCCGGGGGGGGCGGCCTATTTTCCGAGGGGGGCTAACCCCCCCCCCCCCCCAAGTGAAATCCCAGGTGTCTAGTGGCGTTTCCTGGCCCTCTGTGATCGAGAGTCTCCCCTTTCATACGAGGCCTTCCCGAACGTGGGGAAGGCCATTCGGGGCTGTTTTCCCCATCGGAGCAGGAAGCGGCCGTATGGCCGCTTCCTGCTCCGATGGGGAAAACAACAATGTGACGTCAGATGTCACAAATGGGCGGGTGGGGGGCGAGGAGACACGGAAGAGCTTCCGTGTCTCCCAGGGATTAAAAAAAATAAAAAATCCTTGGGTGCGTGACCCGCACCAGGGAGGTAGTGTGGGCGTCGGCCACTGGCCGACGTCCGCACTCAACGGGTTAAGGTGCATCATGGCGCAAACAGAGAAAGTGCATCCTATGTGTAATAGGGTTCTGAGTTCTTCCATGATTGGTATTACCGCATCATTCCGAGTTACTCAAGTTGGCATGAGGGATACAGTAATGCAATGTTTTCCACTTTACAGTTTATGAAACTTAGAATGTTGCGGATTTTCCCTGCATAAATTTCATTATGTTTTTAACTGACAACAATTGTGTTTGGAACGTTGTCAATACGATATTACACCACAAGTTGTTGTCCTGATTTGCCCCAAAATTCCCATTAACTCCCGAAACAGGATTACCGCACCGATTGGAATGGTTTCCAAAGAGTAATGAATTAATTGATAAATGTACTTTTATTTCTTTGTAATTCTTATATAAATGCCAAATCTCTTCAGTTTCCACTCTTCGTGAGAAAATTTGTCCAACAGAAACACAAATCATTCCATGCTTTCCATTACACTATTCTTTGAGAAATGCATTATCTCACTTTTGTTTGATTTCGTTATGGGATATATAAAAACAAAATATGATTCCCTGCACACACTCATTTTTCTTACATTTGTTTTTTTCTTCTCTTACAGTCGAAATCAGCTTTCATCTTTGCCAGCGTGCCTGTGTGGTCTTCCTCTAAAAGTCTTAATTGCAAGTAACAATAAACTATGTTGCCTTCCAGAAGAGATAGACCAGTTACAGCAGTTGATGGAATTGGTATGTTTCTGCGGTATTCACTTTCCATTACTGTTTTATTTCATAGCCATTTACAGGATTCAAGGGTTTCCTGCCACTTTCTAACCACAGCCCATGGTGCACAGACAAGTTAAGCAGATTGGGAGCATAAAGAAGGCTTCAGACATCAAAGCTTTCTAGGCGAACAGCACAAACTGCCTTTGCTGTAACTAGGCCAAAAAACCTCTAAACGTCTCAGACAAAATCCGCTCTGTGATGCCTTTTTTCAGAGGGAAGTGGAACAGGACTTGCACGTAGAGATCGCATTGAATTAAAATGAGCAGCAAAGGGAAGATTGTTACTTAGATGAGAATATCGGTCGCACTTTATGCTTGAGAGGCCCTATTAGTTTTTGTTGCCTCTACTTCGCCGCATTTGTCATTTTTCTCCCATGCAGGCCCAGAAGACGAGCTGAGTGATGCTGGGGGCGGGCACCGAAGTAAAAGTTGCCCCCCATTGGTGAATGTGAAAGCTGAAAAAAGTGCCCGTGTTTGCAATAAGGGGCAGTTTTGAACTTGTTAGACACGCTGTATAAGTGCTGTGCAAGATACGGATTTGCGCCTGCTGCAGGCAATGTTCGTTTTAATATCAGGGAAAATAACAGTAAAACCTGGCCCATGAAACGGGCCTCAAAACCATCAAACAACCGGCCCACACTCACTGACCTGTCTGACCAGCCCATGGGGCACTGCCTGGTTGCCCTATAGGCCAGTCCGACCCTGGTTACAACAGCTAAAATGGCTGATCCGGACATTTCCCCTAGCACCTTCCAACTAACATCTTTAGATTTAAAAGAGCTCCATTGGTTACAGGTCAATAGAAGAATCCCCTTCAAAGCTTTACTGCTTACCCATCACACCCTTCATGGAGCAGGCAGGCCCTCACTGTCTGAAAAGCAGAATCCTCTTGTATTACCCTGGCGGAGCGCACCACTCAGGAAAGGCTCAACTGATTGTGGTCCCATGTTTTAAATTGACTTGGCGAGGGGGCTTGTCCTTTTAAGTGCATGTGGGTTTGATCTGGATCCATCTGCCAGAGACATGTCAGACGAGAATGTTTTATGTAAACAACTCCCTGAGTAGCTGTGTGCTGTATAAGTCCTGTCATTCATTCTTTCATTCATGCAATCCAAACGGATTGCTCATGAACCCTAAACAGGAGATGCCGGCCTCAAATTAATTGAGTGATTTGAAGTGTTCTCTGGAATATGTTGTTTCCATTCGATATGAGACTGCAGAAAGTGATGGGGTAATGGTAATAATAGTTCCTGCTATGCCACTATTGATGTAAGTTCCAAAGTCCGTTCCCAACTCCTTTTTTTTTTTCATTGTTTATACCCAATAGGTCATGAGCTGTTAATCAGTGTTTTCCTCTAGGTATTTCAACTACACATACCGTTATGCATAGTTTAATAAAAAGCGGGTTCGATCCTAATCTTTTTGTGCATGAAAAACTGGTATAAGACACTAGATATGAAATTAGGCTACAGGATTGGGAGTAGTCCTGATACCTTCATTGTACCTTTATCCTTCATGAGATTTCTCTGCTTTGGTATGCTAGGTTGTCACATTGTCAAAGCCATATAGCTTTACCAATCAGAACATTTGCTGGGTACTGTAGAGATAGAATAATGCAGTACAGTGGTACGCAAACTGATGTCAAAGACCACACCTTTTTAAACCTATTTAAGGTGCCTGGAGGGTGTACCTGATAATGCTGAACTTTTCATAACTGTGTTGCCAAAAATGTTAGAAGTCTGCCCAATCAGTAGGCTCAATGACAGTTGTATGTGAAGCCTGCAGAACTCTCCTGAGAAAGAGAGAACACAAACATCATCTTCCAAAAGTGTAAACATAACAATAAATGAACAGCTGACTTTGAAGCCGAGCTGTTGGCACTGGATCAGAAATGCAGACACACGATTGGATTGGTGCTAGGTCAGCTGGGGTCTTACAAGGAGGAATATCATGCTTAGACAAACTGATACATAGGGAGATGCAATTCAAACTATGTGACGTAGGAGACAAAATGGAGCACCTGGTGGCCTGGTTGACCAGGCAGGAACAAGAGGAGGGATGGGTAGGACAACTCCATAAGCCAAATGCATGAGCATAGAAAAAGACCAGATCATAGCCAAGCACTTTACAAGCTACCATAAGACACTGTATTTCACAGAGACTAGCACTACAGTGGAAAATGCAGAGTCGTTAATCCCACATTTAATCTAGACAAAGGGAATTTTCAGAGGCAGTAGGAAAAATGAGCAGTTGTAAAACAATGGGTCCAATGAGTTACCAGTTGAATATTTCAAAAGATTAGGCTTGCAGTTGTGCCTCCTGTCTTCTCCTCATGTATAAAGAGGCAGTGCAGAAGGGAGAATTGTCTCCCAACCTCAGACATGCAGTCATCATTCGGATCCACAGGAAGGGAAAACCTAAGCCAGATTGTGCCTCCTATAGGACCATCTCCTTGTTAAACATGGAGGTCAAAGTCCTCGCACAGAGACTAATCAAGGTCACAGCTCAGCTGGTCCACCATGGCCAGATGGATTTCATCCTGGGTGTTTCTACCCACCTCGATCTCAGAAGACTGAACACTTGGCTAGACAGGGTAAGAGGGATTAGAGACCCACTAGCATTGACCATGTTAGATGCTGAGAAAGCTTTTGACCCGCTTGACCCGGTCTACCTCTTCCATGTCCTTAAACAATTTGGTTTAGGTTCAACATTCTTTAGTTGCGTTGCCCTACTGTATAAAATCCCACAGCGACAGAGAAAGTCAACAAGGCTCTCGCCAGACCAATCGGGCTGGTGAGGGACACTTGGCAACGGTGCCACCTATCCCCGTTGCTCTGTGCATAGAGCCTCTGGCGTGCTGAATCCGAATGAGAGCCGATGTGCTGGACTTCCCCGAGACAGCAGGAAAATTTGAGAAAATGTCTTTATTTGACAACATCTTACTAAAGCGGTCGGACCCGGGACTTTGATCCCATTGGCACTCTCCATCTTCCAGAACTTTGAGAAATTCTTGGCATTCCAGATAAACTGCCATTGGTCAATCCTATACCAGATAGGTGCCTGAGCCGAGTTGGAGAACATCCCCCACACCCTGAGGGAATCACAGACAGGCTTTAAATACTTGGCCATAGAGACTAGAAAGGACCAGATGGACTGTATGAAAAGGAACTTGGAGGGAGCTCTCAGGGAATTCTAAAAAGACACAGAGATGGAGAAAGTTGCCAATATCACTGATGGAACTAGTCTCAATATTTAAGATGATCACATTGCCCAAGTTCCTTTACGCTCTGTAGAAGACTCCTTAGACAATCTCAGACACCTTCTTCCACCAAATAGATTGAACACTCCAGATCATAGACTGGGAAGCTCACAGACCAGCCCAAAGATCTCTGCAAAAATCAATTTATAATGGGGACCTCGCACACATCGATATTCAAGCTTACTACTGAATAACACAACTTAAGTTGTAAAATACTGGTGCTTCACCCCAAGGGACGACCCAATGACTAGTAGGGAAAGGTAAGACATGGAACCAAAGATATATGTTCATGCATATATGGTGGCCCAAACACTAGAAGAGGGCTATTAACACCTACTATAAGTGCACTGAGCGCCTGGGACACAACAGTGAGATATGTGGGGAGGAAGGGTAAGGCTGTCGGAACCCACTCCACTTTAGGTAGGATGACAATTAAAGGAAGTAGCAAAACTGAAAGGACTCAGACAGTCGGATCTCCTTATTGGGAGATATGAGACAGGATGACAACATTAAACTGACTGAATCCCTACAAACCGAACACAGACTTGCTCCCACACCGTCGTACAAATACCTAGAATTGAGGCATGGTGTAGATGCGGAATGGATAAACTAGTCAGATCTACCTGACAGCAGTCCACTGGAAAGAAGGGTTCTTCTAGATACACTCTTCAACAGGGAGTCTCCCTCATGTCCTGCACCATGAATAAAAGGAAAGATGATCTCCAGAAACTGAGAGAAAAAAATGCGACAGACCATGGATGATGTTGCCCGAGAGGCAGCCCTAATGAACCTGCATGAAGTTGCATTAAAGGCGAAACTTAGACTGAAGCAATTTAAGATACTTCACAGAGTTTATTAGCACAGAAGCAAACTGCATAAAATGGGAAGGGCCCAATCAGCCCAATGTCTGATATGCAGGGGGGCAGTTGGGACCTTTTTCTATTCAATTGGGGTAGTTAGTGATAAAATAACATACTGTACTAAGATACCCGCGAAGATCACGGAAGCAGTCTGGGCCCTGGTACACACCGAACCACAGTTCATGATACTCTGAATCCCATGCGATGTAGACCTCTCCAGCTGCCAGTTGTGGTTCTGCCTACTGGGATTTATAGTAGAAAAGTGAGATATCATAAATGTTAGTAATAAAGAGGCTTCCACACAGTGCTTCATTTGAACTAGTGTTTGCCGGTGGGGTCTCTGGCCCTTATTTATGAGGACTGACACTTATTTTTCTGCATGAGAGGGTTACTGAGTGCAAGAGAGGGAAAAACACACAAAGGGAGAAGACAGAAGAAGAGAAAAATTGAAAACTCGTCACAGATGGAGAAAGCAGGAGCATGCAAGAGTGAGATAAATGGGCAGCGAGTGCCTGTTAGTGGGTTAGAAAGACATGATTTGGCATTTGATAGGATCAGGGCTAAATGTTTTTGTATTTTCCCATCAAACTGGCAGTAGCTGGAATAATCTGTAAAAAGAGAAAAACTTTAAATTAAATTTCTACAGGAAAAGTTAAGTGCCTTAAAATTTATGAAGCTGGATAAGGCCCCTTGCCCAGACATGGTTCCAGTGAACATCTGTTGCTTGACGTTGATTTTTGGAAGTATCTTAACACATCAGTAGAGTATGGTTATTTCTTCGATGAGATCCCACTTTCGTAGTTTAAGGCAGTCATTGTTTAAATCAACCAAAAAGGAACTGGGTGCATCCTGGTAATGACAAGCCAGTTTCCCTGTTAGTTAAGTTGCTCAGGGTATCTGGAAAAGTGTTAGGTAATTGATCACAAAATTATCTGAAAAATAAAAACAAGAGGACCCACTTTCTCTAGTACTGTGTCTCTCTAACGTCCTCTGTGTAAAGCAAACCTAGGGTTTTTAGACCCTCACCCACTAGGGTTACTAGCGGCATGCTTCATCAGAGAGTCCTCAGCCAGACGCCCCAGATATCTGGACAGACTTAACCTTGAGCATCAAGGAAGCTCCTCAATATTCAGAGAGTTCTTAAAATTAAAATTGTCTAAGGTGTCCTGATATGAATTTATTAGAAGAATACCGTCAAAACATTAGTAACGGTCGAAGAGATTCTATGATAAAGTTAATAATTCTAGCGTCCCTAGATCAATAGTGCCTCTGGACACTTATGATTGCACTTAAACAGAGACTGAAGCACAAAGATTTAGATGAGTCAGAGCCTTGTTTCTGTGCATTTATCATCTTTGGGCGATTGAATAAGAAGCTACCAGATGCTTGTTTTTGGAAGCATGTGGGTATGAAGTGTGGCTTTGATGGAAATGTATGTTGTGCACAGAGTTTGATGGGTTTTTCCGGTTGTCAGGTAGTCGTCTTGTAGCTCTGCCTGTGCTTTGAGTGCTATGAAGTATGGAATCAGTAAAGTAGGGCAAATGTAAAGATACCATTGTACTTTGCAATGGAAGAACATAGCAGGAACTAAATATCTGATTGATACTTTTAGCCTCAGATTCCTAACTTTGTGAATATCCCCCAAGCGTCACATTGGATCTAGAAACTTGGAAGCACTACCCATGCATGCCGGTAGATAGTGTTGTGATGCTCTGCATCAATGTCATTCTACTCTCGAAGTGATGAATGGGGCCACATGTAAACACCATCCATGCATGCTGACATGAGGGCCTTTCTTTCTGCTCCACCAAACAGAGATCCAGAGCTTCTCCTTGGTCTTTTGACTTTCTTTTTCACAAATTATCCATTGTACACAGTAAGCCAGAAGTATTTTCTGTTCAGTGCTCTCTTTTGGTCTCAAGTGCCCCTCCTGTGTTGACGAAAGTGATGTAGGGGTTGTAGCACACCTTTGCAGTTCGGGGTACCGGTCTGGCTCTACATTGATGACTGGCTGCTGAAGGCAGGCTTGAACCACCTCCAGATTACGGCAAACCTATTATCATTGTCAAGGTTCACTATCAACGTGACAAAGGTATTAACTGGAAATAGATGTAGGCCCTCACCTTCATCAGAGCTGTTCTGGATAGGATACCTTTCCCCGGTTTGGAGAGTCCAGGACATTCAGGCTACGATACCCATAATTCAACATCTGTCTTGGATCTTTGTATGGACAACTCAGAGGCTCGTGGGGTTATTGGCCTCCTGCATCCAGCTGGCCAAACACAGCGGTAGGCACAGTGTCCTCAATTTGTTGAAGATGAGAGCGATTTGCTTGTTGTTTAAGGAATTCCTGCCCACCATCAGAGGTAGTCAGGAGCAGGTGTTCACAGATATTACCACTATCATGTGGTACTACAACAATCAGTGCAAAGTGGAGTCCTGGGCCCTGTGTCAGGAGGTTCATGGCCTCTGTAAGTGGCTGGACCACCACTGTATTTCTTTGGCTGGAGGCGGACAAACGCAGCAACAGGTGCTTTGCTGATCAAGAATGGTAGTTTCACCTGGAGATGACACAAGGTGTCTTCTGGCAGTGAGGAGAACCCTAGTTTCATCTTTTTGCCATGGCCGAAAATATGCTAAATCAGCACTTTTGTATGATGAAGTTCCCATAGTAGCTCTCTCTCCAAGACACATTCCCTATAGAGTGGAGCATGGGATTCCTACATGCTTTCCCACCGCTGCCTCTCCTCCAAGTTCTAAAGATGCTGAGGAAGCACAGGTCAAAATTATCCTAGTGTCACCATATTGGACCAGTAAAGTGTACTACTCGGGGCTCTTAGGCAAAAGCATCTGTTCTCCACTGAAGCTGCCTCTTCAGGAGAATCTTCATTCACAGCAGCATGGAAGGGTGTTGCTCCCGGCCCTGAACAATCTTCATCTCCATGCTTGGAGATTAAGTGGCAGCAGTTAATATTTACAACCATCTACTGGAAGTCGTTGATATAATTTTGGCAGTGAGGCGTCCCTCCATAAAGTCAGTGTATATCAGTTGTTGGGACAAATTTGTGGATTGATGTGGCACCTGAACATTTTACCCATTACAAGCACAGTTGTCTGAAATGTTGTTGTTTGTTCTCTCCCTCACCCAGCCATGACTGTTTTTTGGCAATGTTCAGACTACTTGTCAGCCCTTCCTGCTTTCTTCTGGATTGCTGGATCAGCTTTTTTTTTTTTTTTTTAATTACCTGGTGCTATGAGATTTTTGAAAGGTTTGCAGCATTGGTTCCTATTAAAACCCTTTGTGATGCCTCAGTGGGACTTGAAATTAGTCCTCGCGTTTTTTGTTGTGCAACCCTTTTGAGCACTGCACAGTTGTCCTTTGAGACTTCTGGCATTGAAGACAATCTTTCTTATTTCCACAACATGGCTATTTCTGTGAGCGAGCCTCAGGCTCTTTCTCTGAACCCATCCTACCCAAAGATAAGTTGATGTTGAGAATCCGAGCTTCCTTTCTACAGAAAGTGGTCATTCTTTTTCATGTCAGGCAGGGTATCATCCTTTCGGCATTCTTTGCTCCACCTTCTCCTCCTTCTTAGGAGGAAGAGAGACTCCATTGTTTGGACCCTCACAGGACATTAAGCTTCTATATTGATAGTACCAAGGAATATCAAGTGAATGATCAGCTCTTTGTATGGTTTTCTGAAGCAAAGAATGCTGAGGCAGTGCAAAAACAGACCATATCTTGATGGATTGTCTTTGCAAAGATCTGCTATGTACTAGCGAACAACCAGACGCCAGAAACATTGTGGTATTGTTCAACCAAGGCCAAAGCTGCTACCACAGTGTTAGCACACGTAGTGCCTGTCCTGGACATTTGTCAGGCAGCTGCATGTTCATGTAGCATAAGTTGAAGAATCTGCAGTTAGAAGTATCCATCAGAAGAACAAGTGCTAATGAGCTCTGCGTCTGAGGTGGCAGTCTAGAAAGCGATTGATGTCAGCACGCATGGGAAGGCTTATATGTGGCTCTACTCATCACTTCCAGAGTAGAAGAAAGTTGGTGCAGAGCAACACACCACCTACTTGTATGCAGGAGTACTGCATTCAGTGTTTACAGATCGAGCATGACGCTTGGGTAATTTTCAAGGCAAAAAATACCACAGCACTCATAGCACAAGTTTGGTTACATAGTAATCGAGCTTAGATGTAAAGATCCAAATACGTGGGAGTTGCATATTGTATGCATATTGGATAGGTGGTATTTGTCTTGAATGAGTAGGTTTCTTGGGTAGTAAGGAACACAATACCATTTCAGCACCTGCATAACAACTTTGTGAATCTCATACTTTGCAAACACTGTAGCTTGATGTAGGATGTGCATTCTTTGAACTACTACTACCCTATTTTGTTGTGCCTGGGTAATAGTCACAAGGTGAAGAATGTGCAATTGGATAGAGTATCCACCATAAAGATCACTACCAATAGTAAGTAACTTGTTAATTCGGTTGCCACAGAGGACAATAAACTCTAAAATACAAGCCGAGCAATTTATAGAACCCAACATTTGCTCACGCAAATTAAGATACTTTCAGTTTGTAAACTCTCTGAGAAGTTGAAACCGTCCCTTTTAAACAAATTCACAGAACAAGCATTACACATGGCAGCCACATCTTCGAATAAAGAGAGTGGAAAGAAAACATTTACATATTTAGGAGATAATCAAAGAAAATCTGGTGTACACTGCAAAAAAGGACGTCCGTTTCTAAGAGAATACATGAAGCACAAAGAAAAGCCTCTTACATGCATTTAAATGTTTTCCAAATGTAGAGTAAGTTTTACATACATTGAAATAGCATCTTACATGCACTGATCTTTGAAATTTGACAGCTGTTTCCTGCTAAAGCTCCCCGTTTTGAAGTGTTTACAAATATGCGCTGAATATTACAGTAGAAACCCCAACACGAGTTCCATCCCACAGTCCTCAATATCCTTTTGATACTTATTTATTTATTCGTTTATTTATATGGAGGTAACCGATGGCAACATACATCACCAACTAACTCTTCCTCTCCAAACCAGCTACCAACATCTCTTCCTGTATTTATTCACCTCTAAATGTAGCTTATTTGAATCAAGCATGTTTACAAACATGTTTAGAGATAACCCCCTTTCCATCACTGCACCCCAAATGTATTATGAGCTCACTTTAATAGCCAAAGCTTTTTGTCTTTGTTTCAGTCTTCTTTTCTTGTACTTTTTAAAAACCTTTTAGGGGATTTGAAGAGTTATATTTTATAGCCTTTTAGCCCACAGCTGAGGGCTGTACGAGTTTTAAAGGCTCTGAACCCAATCTTTAGTCGGGGGCCTATAATGAGGAATAGGGCTAATAACAACCTGTATAACCTGAGGCAGAAGCGCTGTAAGGCTATTGGAACATTCCATCAATTGCGGACAGAATGTTCTAAATGAGAGGAAGAAACTGATCGAAAACATTGGAATGTTGCAGTAGAATTATTGGAATGTTGGAGCAGAATTATTAGCCATTATTAGCCCTGAGCCACATCGTTGTCTTCAATAGTGCTTCCGAACTTCTAATGTCCTAATTTCTAATATGATGATCTTTATATTATAAACAAACTTATCATTTTTTTTCTCCTTGACTAATTCACATGCTTTACTTTTATGTCTTTTGATTTCAAATGTTAAACACACATTACTCATTCCGTGATATGGCCGGTTGCCACTGGTTAACAGTTCGTCAGCCACAAAGTAAGCACTGCTTTCCCTAAGGACAAAGGAATAATGCTCACAGCTCCTATGATCCACTGCAACATCGAACCTGCTTGCAGGTTGTTATCGCTCAATCAATTTCCTACTAACTTTCGGTATTTGGATGCTTTACAGGGCTAGACTGGAAACCAAAAACAGCACTTGCAAGAAAGTTCAAAATAGCCTTATTCCCTTCCGCCACTCTCCATATTTCCATTTATTCATTCTCTGCATCTTCTTTTTTCTCCCTCTAAAATCACTCTCAATCCTGTCTCTTTAATCCCCCTCCTTATGCCTTCTGCTGGTAGCCCCTGACCTCTGGGTCGTGTGAGCTACTCCCCCCTCTGCTGCTGACTCAGCCGCTTGGCTCTGCCTGTCAGTGTGGCTGTTCACAGCCCTCGTAGCTGCCAGTTCAATCCTGCTGCCGGGTGACCTTGCCTAGCTCACCAGATATTATTGGGTAATCTTAATTTTAACCACTTTGATCACCTTAACTTTGGGTATATTTTGGCTTTTTTTCTGAATTTGGGTGGATTGTTTGGTAGCTTTTGGCTGTTTGCTGTTGTTTAAGTAGATTTTCCATTTCTTCCCGATTGGCTGTAGCCCGGCTCCTGCCATTTTTCACCCAGATTCCTGCTCCTGCAGATTTCATGCTCCACAAGCTCCTGCCTCCCTGCCAGCCTCTCCCGCCTCCCAGAACTACTAATGGAGGCAACTGCGTAGCTGCACCACTGATGCACCAAAGGAAAGCCTGTTTGCGCCCGTCCACACCCACGCCAGGAGCCCTGACCCTTTGCACTCCCACAGATACTTTACCGCAGACCTTTGTGCCCACAACACGACAACAACTGCTAACTCGCATCACCACACAGGTGGACCGTTCACCTGCATCCGCGGCCGGTTCACCGCCAACCTAGTTCCAACCAACACCACAGCAACCAATACCATTCCAGCCCTGGATGCCGACCCCCTCTTTCCCCTGGGACAACTCAGGTGCCTCCTGATCAATGCCAGATCTCTCTGCAAACACACCATCGAAGTCTGGGACACCATTTCCACCCTCGTCTCCAACGCTTTTTTCATCATGGAGACCTGGCTCACCCCCATATTAGCCCCAGATATTGCCACAACAACACCCAGCGGCTACAAGATGAAACACTGCGAACACACCAACAGACATGGAAATGGCTTTGCCATTGTACACAAGGAATCTATCACCTGCACCATCACGGATGACGAGACCATACCGCTCATGGAACACATGAACTTCCAGCTCCGCACCAACGACAAAACCACTATCAAAGGCACCCTAGCATACAGACCACTAGGACCACAAACCGGCCTCAACAACGCCATTGCTGAATTTATCAAACCCACTCGCCGTTGAATCCAAACACTACGTCTTCCTGGACTACCTTAACTTCCACCTAGATGCCTCCAATGACACCAGCTCCACTGACCTCATAGAAAGATTGGACAACATCAGCCTCAAGCAGTTGGTCACTGACCCCACATGCAAAGCAGGACACTCGCTGGACCCCATCTTTACTCCTAGCAACAGAATCGGATACAGCCACACCTTGAAACTCACCTGGTCGAACCACTCCATTGTACACTTCACTCTTGCCAAACCTTTCCGCACCGCCCCCTACTGCTTTGGACCAGGGTCACTCAGCAACAATGGACCGACACCCTCAGCACCACACAGCCCAGCATCACCACTAACCTGGACCAGACATTAGAGAACTTCAACGCCTGGATCACCAACGCCACCAACCGAGTCGCCCCCACCAACCCATCCAAAAAGCACAGACCCACTAAACAAGCCAGCTGGTATACCCCGGATCTCAGCACATCGAAGCGCAGGTGCAACAACTGGAAAGAATATGGCACACCAGCAGAAACCAGATCAACCAAGCCATCTAGAAATCAGTCCTCAACAACTATTACCACCACCAGCTCAAAACTGAGAAAAAGGAGGCCCTGACCCACAGAATCGAGACCACTGCCAGTCAAACCAAGGAACTCTCCACCATTGTCCGAGTTCACCTGCACATCAGCCACTGAAAAAAGTGATCCCCTTGTCACATAGACTCTGCGATATCCTCACTGACCACTTCCACAACAAGATAGCAACCATCTACAGAAACTTTGATTCCCAACCCTCTGACCTCTTCAGCAACCCTTCACCACCACTGCCGACCACCCAGCCACTACATGGGAACAACTCAGCACACTGGACACAACCACTCTTATGAACCCCATCAACTCGGGAGCAGCCACCGAACCATATCCCCACCAAGTCTTCAATCTAGGAAGAGACAGGATCAGACACCAGCTCACCACCATCCTCTGCCTCAACACCCCCATAACCACAGCCACCTTTAGAGAGCTCCAGAGCTACCATCACATCTCCCTGCTCCAAATTCCCACCAAAGCCCTGGAGAAGGCCATCAACATCCAACTCACTTTGAGAGAAACAACCTATTGGACCCTTCCCAATCGGGCTTCAGAACTAACCACAGCACCGACACAGCCTTGATCACTGTAACAGACGACATCCACACCCTACTCAACAGAGGAGAATCAGCTGCCTTTATCCTCCTGGACCTCTCCGCAGCCTTCGACATCATCTCCCGCCACACAGTCATTGATCGATTAGCAAGATAGGAATCAGACGATGCACTCAGATGGATGACATCCTTTCTCACGGGACGCACCCAGAAAGTCTTCCTCTCCCCTTCACTTCTGAACCCCAGCACACCATCTGCGGTGTACCCCAAGGATCCTCCCGCAGTCCAACCCTCTTCAACATCTACATGACACCACTGGTAGACATCCTCAGATCACAGAACATCATCTTCTACACTGACGATACCCAGCTCGTCTTCTCACTCTCAGCAGACCCCACCGCGACAAAGAACAACTTTCATAACTTTATGAAGAACAACGCCGCCTGGATGAAGGACAACTACTTGAAGCTCAACACAGACAAAACTGAAGTTCTGATCTTCGGCAGTCACACTTCTCTCTGGAATGACTCCTAGTGTCTGGCAGAGCTCAAACCCACCCCCATGCCAAAAGACCACACCCGGAACCTCGGCATCATCCTGGACAGCGAACTTTCCATGAAACTTTGTCAAAGCTGTTTTCTCAGCCTGTTTCCACACACTGCACATGCTCCACGAAGTCTTCAAATGTCTCCCCATCAGCACCAGGAAAAAGGTGAGAAAGGTCCTCATCAGCAGCCGCATAGACTACGGCAACGCACTCTATGCAGGCATCACCGGCACACTCGTGCAACGTTTCCAGACAATCCAGAATGCAGCTGCCAGACTGATCCTCAACCTGCTCAACAGGACCCACATCACCCAGCACCTGAAGAACCTCCCCTGGCTCCCCATCCAGAAGAGATGCCTGTTCAAGCTTCTGACCCACACCTACAAAGCCCTTCATGATCAACGACCTGCATACATGAACCACTGCCTGCATTTCCACCGACTGACCTACCAGGAATCTCAGCTCTGCACACCTCACACTTGCACAGATAGTATGTACCTGCTGCTGCCACCACACTAGAAAAACCATCCTTCTCCCACCTCACCACAAAAGCTTGGAATGCCCTCCCCCTTCACCTCCACACTGCACCCTCGCTGACCCTCTTCAGGAAGGGACTAAGGACCTGACTCTTTGACACCTGCAGCACAGCGCCTGGATACCCTCAAGGGTGTTAAGCCATGCTATACAAGTACCACTTGATTGATTGCCATTAACTTCTGGACGAAGGAGAAAATGACAGAAGAATCAGCAACGTCCTGGGGCCTGATATCCTGCTTCCATTGGCTACAGCCTCCACCTCATCCGTCTCAACAGGAAAGGCTTGATGGGTTACATGTTATGCTATGCTACTCTTACTTGTACGCATATGTGCAAGATTGGTGCACGTTCACCAGAGGTTTCTTGTCGTTCATTAGTTACTTAAGAACAATACTTGCACACCTGGAAATAAAGTTACTCAGCAGTGGTATGCCTTTCTAAATAGCCATGTTTGCACGTGTTTTTCCAAACAGTTTAACATCTGTTTCGTGGCGAAGATGATCTGGGAGAGAGTGCTTTAATGATGGTGCCTGTACAGAAAAACCACACCCACCCAACTTTTTTGTTTATATTTTGGAATGGTAAAATTGGAATACGATGCTCTTAGAATATGTGAAGGCCTGTACTGTTTAATCTTCTGGGCCACAAAGTGGGATGCTGTTCCCTTTAAAGCCCTAAATGCTAGGCAACACGTTTTAAATTGAATTCCCCATTTTATCGATTGCCAACAAAGTTGCTGCAGCACGAGAGTAGTGCTTGTGCTTCTTTGAAGTTCATACATTAAGTGAGAAGCTTCATTTTACAATGACCATGTCTCCGAGATTAGTATCTTATCTGGGAAAACCTAGCATTGTATACATTTCAGTAAAGAAGGCATTATGGAAGGTTCCTGGTACTGAAACTCGCGGAATTGTTAACCTTTTCGTCCTTCATAACATCCTACATTTTGAGCTATATAATGTAAACAAACTGCTTTGTATTGCTTTTTTCTAAGAAGTTAAAAAACTTACACTGACATGCATCTCTAACAACAGTCTTCAAATATAGCTTTTCACATTTTGTTGTGTTGGACAAACTACATGAGTGTACATACAGGGGAAGAAATATATGGGCCTAACATATAGCCATGTGAAGACTGGTTTTGCAAATAAATTCACAGCAATTTGCTTGCAGTTGATGCCTAGGACATCCAACCCTTGTTATAAAGTAGTCCTCTCAGCAATAATATCTATTACTGAAGAATATGAGGGCCATATTTGTTCAAGTCGTCACATTGTGGGAGCAGCTTTAGGCCAATAAAGAAACATGAATTGAACCCTGAAAAGTTGTGATTTCTTCAGCAGTGCGTTGCTTTCGTATGTTAGCTCAGCTCACTTTTGTTTGACAGTGTTCCTGAATAGGAAGGAACTCCTTTAAGAAAGTTGATGGTAACTCTGTGGAGGTGGGGGATCCTTTAAGAAAGTTGATGGTAACTTTGTGGAGGTGGGTGATGGCACGATTGAGGGACAGCCTCACTGCACAACACAGCTAAAATGGCTGGATGGTAAATTTGTTTGTAGCACATATCAAAGTGAAATTAACTTAGTGAGTCAGGAGTACAAGGGCTGTTAGCTTGAGGATACTGGGATGGATTGCAGGATCCTTTAATCCAAAATTAACCAGATTGTAAAACAGGAATAGTTGGTATTGGGCGCTAAACCTAAGGGTGTGCTGTGTCCAATGGTTGTTTCCTATTCTTATCCAGAGGTTGAGATCCGCTAATTGCATACAAATGCAGATGTGTTGGCTGTTGGCACATGAAGATAAGGGTCCATTATGAAAGTCTCTCAGTACAAATCTGCACACCTGTGGGCTAGGAAATAAGCAATATGGAATACATTTTTTAATGATCAGCACTGCCATAGAAGAAGCAGCACCAGAGTTACCAAGTTCGGTCATGCCAACTGGACGGTGACTTTCAAATTGCTACCAATATTATATTAAACTGATTTAAAACATACTGAAGAAACGAAAGCCAAAGCTCATCAGAGGCATAGTGTTGACTCAGAGTTGAGATTTAAATGGGGTTTAGGGGCACTTTGAGGCACAAAATTAGGGTGCAGATGCTAAGCATCAGAAGTAGGGGCTGTCTTTGGGCGGCATGTGCATTTGCTGGATGGATCAGGGAGATCCCAATTTAAAATATTAATACGCAGCCTGGTTTAAGGATATTGAGGTCTTTGTGTATTGGGTTGGCGGAGGACAGAAATACACTTGGTTGTCCTGCCCTGGTATAAACCTTATACAAAGCAATCTATGTAACATAAAATTACTAACCAAGCAGTTTGTGAGAAATTAAAGCACATTTAAATCTCTTCAGTGAAGCAGAACTCTATCCATTGCGATGGTTGGGCCAGTGGGTGTATGCAGGTGTCCATGGTCACCACCCCACAGCAGCGCCAGAACGAGGAGAGGTGTGAGAGCCACAAAGAATTTAAAGTATTGTTAGTTGCTTCCTGCTCAGCTGCTTTTCAGCTCTTTTATTTACTCTGGGCCTGGATGAATAGGGGGTTCTGAGGGGCTGAATATTTCCTCCTTTCTAAAGCAGTGACCAATTGGTCATTGATTAAATCATCCTACAGTTTGTGTTAAGATCTCTGGTTCCATTATACTAACCCACTGAGATTCCTCAAGAGTACTGAAATACCTGTTTTTGTTAATGCTACTGAGTATTACAGACTAATGGACATTCTTGACTTTGATTTTTGTTACAGCACATAAAAGCCTTAGTCCACAGTCCTAGTGTCAAAGCAGCGTGTATGCTTTTGCAGTTTACAATATTTGTTCTATAGTTCTGAATTATTTATGGAAGCACTATAAGGGCTGAACATAGTGATCGAACTGATCACCTGCACCGAATGTCATCCATGGTTCCCAATCAAAGTGCACAGACTGAACCTTCCTCCCCTCATGTGCCTGGCTGCTTCCCGGCTCCTGGGATCTCTATTAGCACTCCTTAGGTTACATTTGTTTCACAGCACAGAGGCTGGACGTAATGAATTCCGGTGAATTAGATACACATTATATCAAGTTAGAGATTTTTCTGCTACTGTTTACATATGATTGTTGAAGATGTTGAAGTTTCTTATCTTTTTTATGTTGTTGAATATAGGATGTCAGCTGCAATGAGATTACACTTTTACCACGGCAGATAGGACGGCTCAAATCTTTGAGAGAATTGAATATCCGGAGGAATTACATCCAGGATTTACCACCAGGTAACGTTACATTCCGCTGTGCGTAGTTTCTTATCGAAATGTACACTGTGAATCCCAAACGAAACATTCTACTGTCTTCACAAACAGAGCAATGCTTTGGTGACAGTGAGGAAAAAGTTATGAAGAAAGTATGTTGTTGAAGTTCACGTTGTAGCAATGCAAGGTCTTCTGTGTGATCTTCGGTTCTCAAGGGAGGGATGTGCCTTTAGGCGAGCAGAGGTATCATCCTTGCAAAAACATCTTGTTTACCATAACAAACAATGTGTGTATTATTTTCAATATACTCTTGCTCTTTCCTCATCACATTCCAGTCTTTTCTCTTTAGTAACTCTATATCCTGACTTTTTTCTGTTTAGTCTCTTGCTCAGAATCTGTTACTTTCTTTTTATTGGCATTTCTAGTTTTATAAAATTCATTCACCGGGATACATTTTTGTGAACTACGTAAGCAACTTGTTGTATATGACTTAAGAAAATGTGTAATAACAGAGAGGGGCAGATAGACAGGCGAGGAAACTAATTTAGGTTGGAACACGCATCGAGAGAGGAAAAGGAGAGCTGGAAGAAATAGACAAATTGCCCAGCTAATAACTTTACATTCTGGAAAGAATCCAAAGTGTGCCTGTCTTTCACAATTTATTGATGAGGACATCCTCCAGCTCCATTGCTCAAGGGGGATTGCTTGAATTTAAGTAAAATCAGAATCACATTCAAGACACTTGCCTACCATGTAACCTCCAATTAGAGAATGTTTTCCTTTAAACGATTTAGTATGTTTTGAAATAGGTGATTACAAGTATAAGTTGATGCATTTGTGGATTGCTTGTATATGACTACGTGTCCTTTAATTTAAGCTCTGTAAAATAACTGATAATTTTTATGTAGTGAAGTGTAATAAAGTTTTTGACTCACTGACTACCTGCTTTGTATTTCTCCTTTAACCCTGGAGACACAAGGTCATTTTGCACCATAGAGCCCTCTTGACCTATGCTAGAAATGGGGTCTCTAGTTGGCAAAGGTATACACCCTTGTCCTAATAGAGACCACAATCCTAGTCAGGGTAAGTCACACACAATCCAAATTATCCTGGGCCCACCCTCTGGTAGCTTGGCACTGAGCAGTCAGGCTTATCTTAGAAGGCAATGTGTAAAGTATTTGTGCAATAAATCTTACAGTAACACAGTGAAAACACCACAAAAATACACCACACAGGTTTAGAAAAATATAGGATATTTATCTGTTTCAATTAAGGTCAACACAATAAAGATTTAATAAGCACAAGTTTAAATATCACTTTTATAGGTTTAAAAATAGTCTTAAATCTTAGAAATCAACAGTTGTCTCTTGTTTACACAAAGTATCTGGTTTGTGTAAAAAATAACACGCACGGAGACCACAGAGGAGGAGATGAGTGAAAAAATAGGGTGTGCGCCAGATTTTCCGACACTGCACAGATGATGCCTCGTTTCTTTGCGTCGATGTACAGTGCGCGGGGCTTGATTCCTCACTGCGATGCAAGGATCTTTTTGACACCCAGAGACGATGCGGGGGACATCACAGGTATTGCGTCCATCCAGTTTGGCAATGCGTCAAATTTTCTGTTGCATGGCAGGCGCTGTGTAGATTCTTCACTCAGGAAGTTGGGCTGCATCGTTCCGGCTCGGCTGTGCGTGGATCCGGTAGGCTGTGCATCGAATTTCCGGTCACAAGGCAAGGCTGTATCGATTCTTCACTTGGGAATTCGGTCTGCATCGTTCTGGCTCGGCTGTGCGGTGATTTATCGGTCGCAAAATGGCTGTGCATCGTTTCTGGCAGACTGTGCGTCAATTTTCAGCGCACAAAGAGTTTCCCGAAGAGGTTAAGTCTTTTTGGACACTAGTCTTCAGAAAACAGGAGGCAAGCTCAATCTAAGCCCTTGGAGAGCACTTCTCAGCAAAGTCAGAGGGCAGCAAGGCAGCAGGGCAACAGCAGGGCAGCAGTCCTTTTCAGCATAGCAGTCCAGATAAGTCCTTTGGGCAGCCAGGCAGTTCCGCTTGACAGGTTGCAGGTTCAGGTCCAGAAGTGTCTGATTTGGTGGGGTCAGGAACCCAGATTATATACCCAAAAATACCTTTGAAGTGGGGGAGACTTCAAAGAATGGTTCTGAAGTGAACAAGGTCCCCTTTCAGTACAGGTCTGTCTTTCAGGGTCCCAGTAGGGGGTTTGGCAGTCCATTGTGTGAGGGCAGGCCACTAGCCTTTGAAATGAAAGTGTCAGGCACTCCACCCTTCCAGCCCAGAAAGACCCATTCAGTATGCAGATGAGTGCAGGTGTGACTGAGTGTCCTGTGTTTGTAGTTGTCTGGGTTAAATGCTCAAGGAAGCTGTCAACCAGCCCAGCCCAGACATTGATTAAAGACAGGCTGTAAGGCACAGATGGATTTTAAGAGCAGGGGAATGCTCACTTTCTAAACGTGGCATTTCTGAAATAGTAATATAAAATCCAAACTCACCAACCTGGTTACCCCCTTCCGATCAGAATCTACCACTCCAACCGTATGAGGGTAGCCCTAATGCTATCCTATGAAAGGAGCAGGCCTCTCAGTAGTGGAAAACAAATTTAGGAATTTTCCATTACCAGGACATATAAAACACACATGTACATGTCCTGCCTTTTACCTACATAGCACCCTGCCCTATGAGTTACCTAGGGCCTACCATAGGGGAGACTTATATGTAGAAAAAGGGGAGTTTAAGGCTTGGCAAGTACTTTTAAATGGCAGGCCGAAGAGGCAGTGAAACTGCACACACAGGCCTTGCAATGACAGGCCTGAGACATGGTTACTGAGCTACTTATGTGGGTGGCATAACTAGTGCAGGCCCACTAGTAGCATTGAATTTACAGGCCCTTGGCATATGTAGTGAACTTTACCAGGGACTTACAAGTAAACCAAATATACCAATTGGTAATGAACCAATGTTACCATGTTTAAGGGAGACAGCATATGCACTTTAGCACTGGTTAGCAGTGGTAAAGTCAGCAAAGGGGACACTGCATAACGCTCTGTCCACCCACATATGTAGACAGGTCTGATTTGGTTCACTTACTGATTGAAAGAAAGAGACATGAAAATGAAAAAAAAAAACTCTTTCACTGAAATTGACACAGCAGTAACAAAATGATTTTTGTCCACTCATTAATATCCCCGAGAAGTACGGAAATAGAAAAACATGAACAAAATAATCTTGACCACAAAATGCCCTCAATTTTTGTTGGATGTACACCTTAATCTCAAGCCCCTATATAGCCAATCTGGCCAAATCTGGTTTGTACATTTTATACATAGCACAAGTGTTGTGCTACTGGCTAAAGCAGACTGGACAGTGTTACAGTCAATGTTGGAACGTTAATTGAATGCAAGATTTTCCAAAATAAAAACAATTACGATTGCGTCCCTTGCCAAAAAACTTTGCCTGTAGTTAAAGTTGTCCTGTTGTTGTAGGCACTGTACTGGTTAAATTGACTTATAAGAATTATGTTATTTTTCTAAGATGAACCATATTTTCCTCAAAATTCTGTATTTATCCATATTTTTCCCCAAAATACCACAGCCGTTCATTATAAGGCATATTATTTGTCCACAATGAAGTTAAAAACAATTGAGGTAGTGGTTCTTCAGTTGGATGAGGATGTAGCCCTTATGGCCAGTACTGCCACCTTTGGAACTGGGGAACCTCAACATCCTGTGATTCTGGTTGACAATAATACCCAGTTTGTCACCAGAATATCACAGCAAAAATAATTTCTGAGAACTCATGTTTTTAAGTAACTTTTTTGAAGTGCTGGAACACTGGCAGCCACATTGCACGATTTAAGAACCTATAATTATTCTTTTGGGTTCTCGTTGATTATTAAGCTTTGTTCTAGTATTTCTCCACTTGCTGTACATGCTTTCATTGTCACCGACTCCCTATCTTATTTAGCTCACTTTACATCAAGTACTAAACTCCCTTAGTTTTCATTTGAGCTAGTTCATGTGAGGCCTAGTGTGATGCTTAGGATGGTTTTAAAGGGTTAACTATCTGACCATCCTGTTCAACTTGCCTTCGCCTCTGATTACATCACCTAATTTATTAACATAGTCACAATTCTGTGCATCCTGATTTTGGCAACATTTCTTAACTAAATAGCGCAGCAATACATTGTAATACATGTTGGTTATCTGATCAGAGCTACTTCTACTACCTTCCAAACACCTGCGCAAAGTTCTAAATAGTAAACATCTGTCTTATTACTACAATACTTACACTCTGTCTAAAACATGTTTTAAAAAACTATTAAATGAGATCCAGTTTGTCCTTTCAGAAAACATGTGAACTTGTTCATGGAAAAACTTCTACATACGTTTTGCTTTGCACTGAGGTTCTATATGAAATAGCTCAGTAGGTTTTGTGATTTGCGTTAAGCAGCATTTTGCTGTCATAAAAAATAAAACCTCACTTTTTCCATTTGTATTTGACACAGATGGGATACACACCTAGCCACTGATATTTGCTGGCAGCCAGAAGGACAGATCCGAGAGCAGGACCTAATGGAATGTATTTAGCTGTAGCAGGAGGGCTACCTTTGTATGAATAGCCATCCAGTGTGAGTATTGCTGGCTGTCAGTGGCAATACTAGAGGCCGCATGGTTACAGTGTCGTGGAAGTAATTCAGAAATTATTAAATCGATAGCCAGTATCATTGGTGACGTGAAATGACAGTTCAGTGACTGTTCTAAATACAGTTAAATGGCAGTAGGAGAATTAGCATGGAGACAGAACATGTGTAAGAAGAATGCTAGAAGCCCAGTTGTTGTTGAAGGAAGGGGCTGTTACAGTAGGCAAGGTAGCGTATCAGCAGTTCTAAGGGTAGCTTGTTTCAGTGGTAGATGTGACATCTTGACAATAACAGCGACACTGTGAAATTCCGCTTATTAGCAGCAGCAATAGCAGGGGCAAATTATCAGCTGCAACATCATACGGTTGCCATAATGCTCAACCTTTTCTTCAGTGCTCTTCATTGGATTCAGGGAGCACTCTGAGGACACTGTGGTGACTTTTAGGTTTGCCATCTGCCAGTATGCTGAGGGTAATTTTTGCACCTGGCCCTTTTTGCAGGGTCATCCCCAATCTTTTTGCCTCCTTTCTGCTCATTTTTCTGACCAGCTTTTGTTGGCTTTAGGACTCTGGGCACTTTACCACTCCTAATCAGTTCTTAAGTTCATATGCTGTCTGTGTGAATTGTATTGTTGATTGGTTTATTCCTGATTGGCATATTTGATTTAGTAGTAAGTCCCTAGTAAAGGGCACTAGAGATGCCTAGGGCCTGTAAATCAAATGCTACTAGTGGGCTGAGGCACTAGTTGTGCCACCCACATTAGTATCCCTGTAAACATGGCTCAGACCTGCCACTTCAGTGTCTGTGTGTGCAGTTTTAAACTGCCAATTCGACCTGGCAAACCTTCCCTTGCCAGGCCCAAACCTTCCCTTTTGGTACATGTAAGGAACCCCCCTAAGGTAGGCCCTAGGTAGCCACATGGACAGGGTGCAGTGTATTTAAAAGGTAGCACATGTACTGGTGTGTTGTACATGTTCTAACAGTGAAATATTGCCAAATTAGGTTTTCACTATTGCTAGGCCTATCTTCCTCATATGTTAACATGAGGGGGCTGCCTTTAAATAACTTTAAAGCGCAGATTCCCTTTGAGGGCAGATAGAAATTTGGAGTTTAGGATCTCTGAACTCACAATTTAAAATTACATCTTTTAGTGAAGTTGGTTTTTGGATTGTGAGTTTGAAAAGGCCACTTTTAGATAGTCAGCATTTTCTTGCTTAAACCATTCTGTGACTCTTGTCTATTTGTGGATTCCCCGTCTGGTTCAGTTTGACAGGTGGGCTGTTACACCTCTCCTCTAGACTGAGACAGAAAGGGAGCTGGGATGTAGTCTGCATATCCTGATGAGCCATCTGTGCTGAGAGGGAGGGGAGGAGTGGTCACTCATACCTGAAAGGGCTGTGCTGCCCTCACACAATGCAGTCTCCAACCCTGTGGTGTGTGTCTGGGGCCTGGCCTGGACAAGGAAGGATTTTGCAAACATGTGAGACTTTGCTTTGAACTTTGCCCACTTCAAAGTCAGAAAGGGGTATAAGTAGTATACCCAAAACACCAGACTTTTAGAATCTTTCTGGAATCAAGAGGAATCTCTGCCCAGGAAAAGAGCTGGAGGAGGAGTGCTGTCCCTTTGCTGTGTTGCTTTGCTGGACTGGCCTGCAGTTGCTGCTTCTGCCTGACAAGAGTGCAAAGGGTGAACTTTGCTGTGTGTCCTGCTTGAGAAAGTTCTCCAGGGGTTTGGAGTAGAGCTTGCCTCCTGTTGGAAGTCTCAGGGACATCAAAGACTTCAGTTTCCTCGACCTGTAGCACTGGGAACTGTGTGTTTTGTGCTATTCAAGAGGAGAAACCACTGCGACGCCACCAACGACATCGCTGGCCTGCACCGTGACCTGCCAACGCCGCATGGAGCCGCACTGCCCCGCTTCACACCGCGTTCCTGGTCTCACCGATGCCGTCATCGGATGACTTAATCGAGCCGCTGCTCGCACAGCAACCTGTGGGCCCCGCAGTCCGGCATAGCCTTGCTCACACCACAGCCTGGGCATCCCAAACGACAAAACTCCTGCTGACACCGGCAGCCGCTGCCCGTTCCGTGGTCTGTGGACACCGCTCGTGAGGTACATGAAGCACTGTCCTGTCCCGCACCGCAGCCCTGGTCCACTGACGCCAGCATCATCGACTCCAGTGGTATCATCAGGCATCCTGCCTGTACCGTGGCCTGTGGACAGCGCTCGTGAGGGTCACAAAGCACCGTCCAGTCCCGCACCGCCGGCTTGGACTTACTGATGATAGCGCTTCAGCAATGATGACGACGCTGCCCGCACTGTGACCTGGGGACACCGCACGTTGCACCGCCCGCCCCACTTCACACCGCAGCCTTGGTATCACCGACACCACTGGACACAGTCACGAGCCGCTGCTTCACCGTGACCTGTGGGCACCACACGTCGCATTGTCCTACTTCTCACCGCAGCCCTGACGCCATCCACGCCAGCGCTCTTGACTTTATCAGCCCAGAGTTTGATCTGTAACTCGTGTGAATTCAAGGGCCCGATGACCCCCGCACCGACTCCAGAACCGATGCCAGTGACACCACTCTCAGGAGCTCACCGCGAGGATCACGACACCCTGCAATTCCAAACGTACTGTTTGCGGGTTTTCCCGCCACCGTAGCTAGCCCGCGAAGCCGCGGCCAGCCTGAACTGTTGGTTTTGTTGATCACGGCGCCGTGATAGCACCTGGTGGAGCTATCGACTTCAAGGAACTGTATTCTTGAGTAAATCTTGCAAAATTCATATCTTTAATACTGTATGTTGGATTTTTATTGTTTTCGTCTTGTTTAACACAGATAAATATAGGCTATTTTTCTAAAACTGGTGTGGTGTCCTTTTGTAGTGTCTTCACTTATTACTGTGTGTTATGTGCAAATGCTTTACACATTGCGTCTGGGATAAGCCTCGCTGCTCGTGCCAAGCTACCAAGGGCGTGAGCAGGGGTTATCTGAGCGGGTATCTCCCTTATCCTGACTAGAGTGAGGGTCTCTACTTGGACAGGGTGCAAACCGACTGCCAACTAGAGACCCCATTTCTAATAGTAATAATGAGTAAAGGCATCACCATCCTGGCAAACTGAGACAACAAAAAAGATTTAGATGAGACACACCTGAAAATGACCCCTCATGAAACTGAGTTTCTTCTTCTTGTCTCCGCGTTGCCACCATTCCCTCTCAAAATTGGATGATGCTTCGATTGGAGTTCCTCGAGGTCTTGCTTTTGGATAGCACAGTGCACTTCCACCTGCATGGTGGAATTAGAAGTCGGTAGAACTCTGTGCTAGCTCAGGAACCTGACATCTGATTTAGATGTCCAAGAATTTGTGCAAATAATCATGCTGCCCAGCCTGAATTGTGAATCAATTCAATTAAATTCAAAGAAGCTTTATTGCGGCTACAAGAGCCAAAAAAGCGCGAGCAGTAATAAATACAAATAAATACACATAATAAAATTGCAGGTAAATATAATGATAAAAGGGAGTAAAAGATAAGAGAAAATGAAAGGAGTGAGATAAAAATGGAATAAAAATGGAATAAAATGAGATAAAATGAAATGAAATTAAATGCGCAGCGCAGGATGTTGGGACAGTCTTATTTGGAGTCTTTGTCCAGAAGAGTTTTCCCTCTGATAAGCCAACTGGCTCCGAGGAATTTGGCGATAGCGATCACTAGCGTTGGTCTGGTGTCTGATCTAAGGATTCGCAGGGCTAGCGCAGAACAGCGTACTCTCAGTAGTCTGCATGCCGGGGCCAGCCATTTCCTACGGGGGGCGGTATACGCGGGGCATGCAAAAAGGAGGTGAGGGAGATTCTCCACGGGGGCTTAGCAAGCAGGGCATGCGGTGGATTCATTTTGTGACCAGCTGCTGGTGAAAAGTCTTAATGGGAGTGTTCCAATGCGGAGCTGGAAGTACAGTTTCCTGTCCCTTGGGGCCGTGATTAGGTCCCAAAAAGTTTCGTACTTGCATGACTCTTTTAGGTTGACAAAGTCACAAGATAATGTAGTGTGGAGTGCAGCCCTTGTGTCTTCGTGGTTGGCCATTTGCCAGTATAGTTTCCTTAGTTCGCTTTTCGAGGGAAAGACTGACGTGGCTGGTGAGTTCCAGAGATCATCGAGCCCGAGTGAGTATAGTAGATCCTTGATAGATCGTAGCCAGGGGATTCTGTGAGAGTGGTCGGCTTTTAGGATGACCTGTAGAGCTTCAGTGAAGATGTCAAGCTCCGTGGTGGTCCAGAGGTGCCGCCAGTACAGCAGAGGTCGCAGGCGGGCTTTGTGACCAATGCGTTTGATGCCGAGATCCTTGACAAGAGGGAACAGTGGGGTGCTTAGCGGGAGGGACACAAGGTTTCTTAGGAAGTTGTTTTCAGCGGTGGTTAGGTCTTGGGTTTTGGTGTAGCCCCAAAGTTCAGCTCCGTAGAGCGCTGAGGAAACGGCCAGAAAGTAGTAGCTGATTATTGGTGTCTTAAATCAATGTGGCTAAGTTAGAGTATTTGTAGAGGTACTGTGGAGCAGAACAACATAGATGCTATGTCTAGTGTGGGATATTCAGGATTCAGACTTATCTGTATATATTCTTATCTTAGGGACACCAAATATAAACAAATCCTTTTGAGATCCCTGGGATGCTTAACAAGTGGGAAGAGCTTCCGATCGCTATGCTGGGGAAAGCCAATATTATTAAAATGGTACTCCTCCCCAAAGTACTATTTCTATGTGCAGCCTACCCAGTATATCTTCTTCATTCATTTTTCAAACAATTGGTGGGTCTAATTACTGCCCCTTGAAGAGCTCATAGAAAACCTCAAAGGGCTATAAGATTTCTAAGGTTACTATTTGGCCAAGAGGGGTTGGGACATACCCAACTTTCAGTTTTACTATTGGGCAACACAAGTGGAAGAAAAACATCCAATACTAATTTCCCCTTAGGGGGATTTTAAAGGCCCTTATTGAGCAAGCAAAATTCTTCGCCTGGAGCAATATTCACTTTATTCATAAGCCATTTTCTAATGGAGTGCTTGAAGCCTTTCAGACAATTAGTGAAAAGTTTAATATTCTACCTCAGAATTGTTTGTGATACTTGTTGATCAGGGCCATACTAACTAATAAAAGTAAGGAGTTTGTACTAGTTTGTTTTCCCGGAATATGTACTATAGTTTTTGCTTCGTCCACATTAGGTCTCCATTTTAGATTCATGTTTTTATCTTGACATCTTTCTCTACTGGTGACTTTTCATATAGTTTGCTGATAACACAAGAATGTGCTGCTCGCCCATTTATTCTTGGTAGGCATTATAGCCCTGTAGTCTGCACATTTATTCCAGAGATACTCCTTTTTTTACATTCAGTCCCTTATTTTCCTTTTCTGAACTTATTAGGAGACAACCAGTTTTTGTGAAACAAACCAACAATTACTGAAAATATATGTAGGCTAAGTCTCTATGTTTTGAATTTCTTGTTGTTATATGCGTAGTCCTACTAACCTCGTAGGAACTGTAAAACATGGCACCACCAATGTTTTAAGACAGGTACTTATTTAATAAGTCTCCTAAGTAGTTTTGTCGCATGTGCCCAAGACTCCTTTTTCACTTTTACACGGAGATGTCCATGGAGAAAAGGTTTCATCCTCCTCAGCCTAATAGGAAGCACCTATTTATGGCTGTAGGTTGTTCAAACCTGAATCTGTTAAAGGTATTACTCCAATGTAGTTTTACCTTTCTTTGAATTCCATTAATTAAGTATGTTGCAATGCACATTTAACTGCACATGGGCTTGCCATGGCGGAAGACCTTCGTGCTTGAGGCACACAAAGTTTATAAGTACAAAGGTTTTTTAAATTCTTAGGTTACATTTCTTGTAGTTGATGCTAATAGACAAATATTCCATACATACACTGAGGCAGCAGTTCCAGCTTCATGTAGACCTTATAAATATTTACAAATACCATTAACATACCAGAAACATCAACATTGGTTCCTAGGTACCCTCCCACACACACTCCAACATGAAAGACTGGGTTCCTTCAGTAATAATGGGGCAACCTGGGAAGTCTTAGCCGGCTACACACCATATCAAATACAGGATCATTAAATAATCGTGAAGTACTTGGTCTGTATACTCATTTAGTTAGCCTGTATTGATGTCTAATGCAGTTTGTTATGCATACAATAACTACTGCTGCACCAAGGGCTGTTCAAGCTGGGTTACCACAGTTAGCTGGGACTGCTATTAGTCCAGTTACTATTAATGCTATTATGGGTAAAATGCCCACTAAACGGGAGGAAATTCCATTGTGGTTTGCACTAAAAACAAACCAGCTTAAAGCATTGGTTCCCCATATAGAACCCCAAGATAAATTTAGAATCCTCACTGTGTCTTCCACTTAGTATGGTTCCCCCAGCTGAAGATTGTGCAACATGAGGTACTGTCTTTGCTGCCGTATATATTATAACACACAGGAACAATCAGCAACAGTTACTCGAACTGTGATTTTGCCATCACTTGCTAGCTTGTAAACAAAAACAACAGGTTTCCATTGATTTGATCAAGTTGCATCATGTGGTCAGTTCTGCATGGTAGATCACAAGGATATCTGGGCAATTCTTATCTCCTCTCTCTACCCTGTAAGAGATCCCTCTACACGCATTAAGCAGCCCTAATCTTAATGCTCCCCGGTGGGGGGCTTTTGATGCTGCACTTTCCTTGGTGCCAGTTACTAGTGGCAATACAGAATATGTTTTTTATGTGGGATTAAAGCTTTCAACGGTGGCTCCTAATTATGGAGGTGCCTACTTGCTCACCTTCGACAATGATATCCCTATTTTTGCACAACTACCTTTGGTTATTTTGCCAACATTGATTATTTTGTGCTTATACTTCTTCACATACTGCCTTGCATGGTGTGTGTGCGCTGTGGTTTTGGTTGAAAGACTTATCTGATTCCTCCATGGTCCTACCTTTGGATTTTTCTTGCACTGTTTTTTCTCTTTATCTGCATTGGATTTGTTACAGTTTTCTTTCTGCTGCTGAATGGACCCTATCTCCCAGATTGTTCTTCTCCAGAACTAGTATCTGAAGTTCTTAAGCACCATTCTTCTTCACATTAGGTCCAAAGGTGCTTATCCCTTGTGAATATTACTGCATTTCTTGTCCATAATGGTATTTTTTGGTATAAGGTCCCCTGTGACATTTTTGGTCACACAGAAACTTTGCAAATTCATATGTTTTTATGATTGCTATGGATGATTTTGTCACCCCAGGTTCCATCCCTGATGAATGGGATGTTGCAACTGTTTCAAATATGCTAACTGAACTAGAATCCTATACAGTATTCAAAGATGAGGATATGTATTTCAATTCTTCGAACTATGGTGAATTGTTTTTTACCATCATTATGCACATTGCTGTTTACTTAGGGCTTGTACTTCACATGATGTTTTTAACTACACACAGTGGGAACACTGTCCAGCACCACCTGCAGGACGTTCTTAACAATATTTGAAAACCTTTCCTTATTTTTCTGGTTATGTCCTCACAGACCCAGTTTTGTTTTATCATAGGCTTACATCATTCCCAGCAAACAAAGATATTCTGACAGACTGACTTGATTTATTCTCATTCGTTTATATCCCAATTGACACTAAAAGGCTATAAATAATGGGAGAACAACATTGTTTTGAAATCAGTTTTGGGGTACAAAACACTGGCAGGTCAAGGGCATTGATGCTTTTTCAGGGCTTGTCTGATCCCTCGACAAATGATATTTTAAAATAAAACAGTACAACAGACTTTGGTGGTCATTACAACATTGGCGGTAAAAGCCGCGGAATTCCGCCACAGCTATTATGACCCACATCTCGGAATCCGACAAAATTCAGACACCCACACAAGTCCGCCACACCAAAGGCCAGTGATAAACTGGCGAAAACAAAACCTCCACCGTCACGCCAACAGAAATACGCCCACACTATCACGACACACTAATCCACGCGGCGGTCTTTCAACCGTGGTATTCCATTGACGGTACACACCGCCGTGCTCAAAATACACACACTCTTACAAAACACAGCCACATTGGACAATTCGAAATACACACACCTGAGACACATACACACACCACTCCCACACACCCATTAGAACATAAAACACACACCCACATCACCCACAAACCCCTACGACCAAAAATTCAGAAAGAAGGCCAGAGAGAGACACCACCATCCACAAACTAGCATCCACAGGCACTCAACACCATCACCCACACAACTTCCACGCACAAAACACTACTACATATCACCACACTTATCACCACACACACCACCCAACACATCACCTACACCACCCCATGGCATGGCAAAGACACCCCAGGTTCTCGGAGGAGGAGCTCAGGGTCATGGTGGAGGAAATCGTCCGGGTAGAGCCACAGCTATTTGGAGCACAGGTGCAGCACACCTCAATTGCAAGGAAGATGGAGCTAGGGAGAAGAATAGTCGACAGGGTCAACGCAGTGGGACAACACCCAAGAAATCGGGACGACATCAGGAAGAGGTGGAACGACCTACGGGGGAAGGTGCGTTCCGTGGTCTCAAGACACCACTTGGCGGTTCAGCGGACTGGCGGCGGACCCCCACCTCCTCCCCCACAACTAACAACATGGGAGGAGCAGGTCTTGGCGATTCTGCATCCTGAGGGCCTCGCAGGAGTCGGTGGAGGAATGGACTCTGGTAAGTCAAAGCTTTACTAATATATCCCCCACCCTTCCTACATGCCATCACAAACTCCTACCCATACCCTCACCCTCAGCACTCCATCAACTCACATATACCCCACTATCACAAACCACCAGTCCCAACACCAAGCCCTGCATGCAACCCCAACCCATGGACACCCATCACTAAAGCATGCCCGCTGCACATACCCATACAACCCCCTAAACCATCATCACACAAGTCCCCACATAGGAATGCAAGCACTGGGGTACACCGGTCACCCACCCATTGCCCACCATGACACACACAGATGCAATAATTAAGCTTGTACACCCCTGCAGGACCACTACCCAACGTCACTAGACAGGAGGGTCCAGACATCTCCACCCCACCCACAGAAGAGGCCCACAGTGATGACAGCAGCTCTGTCCAACTGGATCCAGATGACCAGCCCGGACCTTCGTGGGCCTCGGGACAGTCGGTTCCCCTCGCACAGGTACAGGCCACCACAGACCTTCCACCCTCTGGTAACACCAGCACAGCACCCACCCAGCGGGCCCATACCTCCGTACCCAGGACACGTCAATCAGCTGTGTGTCCACCACTACAGGAAACCCAGGATAACCCACCACCACAACAACAACAGGGACCTGGGGGCAGTGGCAGTGGGCACACGGTCCAGGGGACGGAGGCACAGGAACACAGGGGAACTGGGAGGGCTGCTGTGCGACAGTGGGCGGACAGGCCAAGGGAACCCACTCTCCATGAGGCCCTTTCCTCCATCATGGGAGCATACCACCACTCCCAGGAAACGATGGCAACGGTCCTAGCCAAGTTTCAGGCGATCCAGCGCATGCAGGAGGAACAGTATCTCGGGTTCAGGGAGGAACTCAGAACCATAAGCTCCGCCCTGGGCACCATCGTAGGGGTGCTGAAGGAAATACTAAACACCGGGAGGGACACTGTGGCACTCCAAGGGGCCCCTGACACTAGCATGGACAATGAACTGCCCACCACCTCCGCCGGCGCTAGTGGACAGGAGGCACTGCCACAGGACCACCACACCAGCACCCCACCCCCTGCAGATGGAGAACCACCCCGCAAGCGGTCCCTGAGATCCAGGAACAAGACAGAGCACGATGCAAAGACCCCCGCCAAGAAATGAGACCACCCTGATTGTCAACCCACTGTCCCACTTTGTCACCCTGTCCATATTGGACCTGCCCCAGCTCCACTTCCTATGCCCATATGGGCAATGCACCTATGAGACAAATAGACTGGACTCTGCCATGGACACTCCTCCGCCATCACCCCTCACCATTTAACTTCCCCCTCCAATATTTTGCATTTAAATAAACACACCTAAAGCACCAAGATCTGGAGTCTGTCTGTGATTTTGAAATAGTGTATTTGCAAATACAGTGACCAAATTTCCATGAATGTCAACATACCTATGTCACACAGCTCTAGTCCATGAGGAATCTAAGCAGATGACACACGTTGGGACCCACACCTGTGAAACTGTAAGGGAAAGTGACAACTCAGTGACCATACACTGGGCGAAATCGACAGACAGGATAGAGGTAGAAGTGTAAAAGTACTTGTAGTAGGCAGGAATGTATTCTCACCTGTGTTTCACTGGAAATATTGCTGGATGACTGAGTCCCTGTTGTCAATGTCTTCTTCCTCTGCTTCCTCCTCATCACTGTCCACAGGCTCCACAGCTGCCACAACACCGCCATCTGGACCATCCTCCTATAGAAAAGGCACCTGTCGTCGCAAAGCCAAATTATGAAGCATACAGCAGGCCACGATCATCTGACACACCTTCTTTGGTGAGTAGAATAGGGATCCACCTGTCATATGGAGGCACCTAAACCTGGCCTTCAGGAGGCCGAAGGTGCGTTCGATCACCCTCCTAGTCCGCCCGTGGGCCTCATTGTAGCGTTCCTCTGCCCTGGTCCTGGGATTCCTCACTGGGGTCAGTAGCCATGACAGGTTGGGTTAACCAGAGTCCCCTAATAGCCACACCCGGTGCCTCTGTAGTTGACCCATCACATAAGGGATGCTGCTATTCCGCAGGATGAAGGCGTCATGCACTGAGCCAGGGAACATGGCATTCACATGGGAGATGTACTGGTCTGCCAAACATACCATCTGTACATTCATCGAATGATAACTCTTCCGGTTCCTGTATACCTGTTCACTGCTGTGGGGGGGACCAAAGCCACATGGGTCCCATCAATGGCACCTATGATGTTGGGGATATGTCCAAGGGCATAGAAGTCACCTTTCACTGTAGGCAAGTCTTCCACCTGAGGGAAAACGATGTAGCTCTGCATGTGTTTCAGCAGGGCAGACAACACTCTGGACAACACATTGGAAAACATCGGCTGGGACATCCCTGATGCTATGGCCACAGTTGTTTGAAAAGACCCACTTGCAAGGAAATGGAGCACTGATAGCACCTGCACTTGAGGGGGGATTCCTGTGGGATGGCGGATTGCTGACATCAGGTCTGGCTCCAACTGGCTACACAGTTCCTGGATTGTGGCACGGTCAAACCTGTAGGTGATGATCAAATGTCTTTCCTCCATTGTCAACAGGTCCACCAGCGGTCGGTACACCGGAGGATTCCGCCATCTCCTCACATGTCCCAGCGGATGGTGCCTATGAAGGACAACAGCGAGCACGGAGTCAAATAACTCAGAGGTATGTACCCACAGCATGCACAGAACACCAATCATACACAAAATGTGGCCTGTATGTGTGTTGAGACTAGGCCTAGGTATGTGTGACGCAGTTGGTAATTAGGCCATGTGGGCCCCTGAAATGGCAGCTGCCTGGCCTCTAAAGTGGGACAATGGGATGTGAGGGAACTGCGCTGGCGTTGTACACCGTTGCGGTGGGCGGGCGAAGACCGCGGCGCAATGCTGCATTGGTTAACATTGGACCTTATGGGTCCCAGGAGCCAATGACGATGTATGTCGGCGGTGATGGTACGCACCGCCGCGGATGTGACCACCGCGGACGTGACCGCCATTTTCTAACTGTTTAATCACTCGATACCTGACCTTCGACAGGAGAGGACCTACACTGCAAGTGCTGCTGTGACCTCGATCTGGAAGAGACAATGGCTCGTGCGTCTGGGGAAAGGGCCCCTGCCTTCACTGCAGAGGAGTTGGAGAAGCTCGTCGACGGGGTCCTCCCCTAGTACACGCTACTCTACGGTCCTCCAGACCAACAGGTAAGTACACAGGGAGCATGTTGTATGGGCTATGCCTGTGTGGAGAGGGCTGGTTGTAAGAAGGAAGGGTACAGATTTCTGAGTGCATGAAAGACGGTGAATGCATGTGCCACATGGCAAGGGTAGGGATGGGGGCCACTCACTTTGACGGTGCAGTTGGTAATGACTTCTCTTCTTCCCCTGTACATTTCATGTAGGTCAGCGCCCACCAGAAGAAGGATATTTGGCGTGCCATCGCCAAGGACATCTGGACCCTGGGGGTCCACCACAGACGGAGCACCCACTGCTGGAAGAGATGGGAGGACATTCACCGCTGGAGAAAGAAGACGGCGGAGGCTCAGCTGGGGATGGCCTCCCAACGTGGGAGGGGTGCCCGTCGAACCATGACCCCCTTGATGTTCCGGATCCTGGCGGTGGCCTACCCTGAGTTGGATGGGCGCTTGAGGGCATCACAGCAGACACAAGGGGGTGAGTACACTATCATTCAGCTGACTTTGCGCGCAGTGAAGGTGTCTGGGTGGGGGAGGAGGGCTGTGGGTTCCCCTAGGCCAGGGCGAGTTCCGTAGGCTAGGCCCATTCATAAGGCATGGCCCTGTGTCCCCCCACCCCACCTCTGTAGAGTGCCAAGTACAGCTATTCATGCCCCAGGGTCATCTATGTGTGCAGATGTCGTCCATAGCCTTGTAGGCCATTTCCCATGAATTGCACTGTAGAGCCCAACAGCGCGGCGTAGTGCAGGGTGCTGCTGTGTCTGTATTGTCTGCCAACGGTAGCGGTAAGCCATGCACTCAACCAGTCTTTCTTCTGTTCCCCCCCCTTTTTTTTGCGGTCTCCCTGTTCTTGTGTGCATTAGCATCATCAGGTGGAGGTACAGTGGCACCGGAGCACGAGGGAGCTGCATCCCACATGGGCATGGAGGCCCACGCTACGGACTCAGAATACACCAGTGGGACGGAGGGCGAGGGGAGCACCACAGCGGTCACAGGATCTGCAACCAGCGACACGGACTCGTCCTCCGATGGGAGCTCCCTTGTGGGGGCGGCAACATCTGTGCCCCCCACTTCAACAGGTACAGCCACCACCCCCCCTACCAGCACCGCCCTCCCAGCAGCCCCTCAGCGTGTGCCCCGTGCCGGCTCACCCAGGAGGGTGGGCATCACCTTTGCCCCAGGCACCTCAGCCCCTGCCCCTGTCACCTCTGCTGCCCTCAGTGAGGAGGCCATTGACCTCCTCAGGTCCCTCACTGTTGGGCAGTCTACCATTTTGAATGCCATCTAGGGTGTAGAAAGGGAGTTGCAACACACAAATGCATTCCTGGAGGGCATTCATTCTGGTCAGGCTGCCCTTCATCGAACCCTTCAAACTCTGGCCTCAGCACTGATGGCAGCCATTGTCCCTGTGTCAAGCCTCCCCCCTCCAACTTCCTCCACCCAGACCCAATCCCCTGTACCTCTGCCTATCCCAAGCACACCATCAGACCAGCCTGCACACACCTCACCACACAGGGAAGCTCAGGCAAACATAAGCACCACACATCCCACAGGCACTCACGCAAGCATCACACACATGCAGACAAACCAACATCCACTGCCTCCACTGTGTCCCCCTCGTCGTCGTCTCCCTCCTCCCTCCCAGTCTCGTCTACACTCACACCTGCATGCACTACCTCTACAGCCACTACGTCCCTCTCCAGCACACCCACCACTACACCCCGCTCACGTGCAGTCACCACCCCCACTACCATTCACACGTCTCCTGTGTCCTCTCCCAGTGTGTCTGTGACGCCCCCTCTCAAGATACACAAACGCAGGCACACACCCACCCAACAGCCATCCACCTCACGACAGCCTCCAGCGCATGCACTTGCACCCAAATCCACAAAAGTTACACCTCCTACAACCACCACCTCTTCCTCCACTCCCAAACCCCCTCCAGCTACCCGTCCCAGTGTGTCCAAACAACTTTTCCTGTCCCCCCTTAACCTATTTCCCACCACCCCCCCTCCAACTCATAGGTCGCGTACTAGCACCTCAGCCAAAAAATCTCCGGGACCAGTGGTGCCTGTTGTTACAGGTATGTGGAGTGCACCGGCCACCAGGCCAGCCAGTCTGTCATGGTGCCACAGCACAGCCAGTCCCCCCCCCTGTGAAGCACCAGAAGTTGGACAGTGCCCGGCGGGAGAGGGGGAAGACTCCAGCCAGCCAAGCCGCTCACAGGGGTCCCGGGGGGAGTGTGGACTCAGCAATGACTCCTCCCAAGGTGGGGAAGGGGCAAAAGAAACCTGCAAAGTCAGT
The DNA here is from genome assembly GCF_031143425.1 of Pleurodeles waltl. Taxonomy (NCBI): domain Eukaryota; kingdom Metazoa; phylum Chordata; class Amphibia; order Caudata; family Salamandridae; genus Pleurodeles; species Pleurodeles waltl. Next base: position 1,158,914,322 of record NC_090447.1, on the reverse strand, counting down.
GAGGAGCAACACGGCGGAGAAGACCGCCATCATCCCCGCTGGCCAGGAGGCCACCGCCAGCCCCATCGTCGCTGCCCAGGAGGCCACCGCCAGCCCCATCGTCGCTGCCCAGGAGGCCACCGCCAGCCCCATCGTCGCTGCCCAGGAGGGCCCCGCAAGCCACAGCCCAGCTGCCCAGGAGGGCCCCGCCAGCCACAGCCCAGCTGCCCAGGAGGGCCCCGCAAGCCACAGCCCAGCTGCCCAGGAGGGCCCCGCAAGCCACAGCCCAGCTGCCCAGGAGGGCCCCACAAGCCACAGCCCAGCTGACCCATGAAGGACCACCAGCCACAGCCCAGCTGGGCAATGACGGACCGCCATGGCAAGCACCGCTGAACAGGGCAAGCACCGCTGAACAGGGCAAAGACCGCCATGGCAAGCACCGCTGAACAGGGCAAGCCCTGCTGAACAGGGCAGAGACTGCCAACTCAAGCACCGCTGAACAGGGCAAAGACCGCCATGGCAAACACCGCTGAACAGGGCAAAGACCGCCATGGCAATCACCGCTGAACAGGGCAAGGACCGCTGAACAGGTCAGAAACTGCCAAGTCAAGCACCGCTGAACAGGGCAAGCACCGCTGAACAGGGCAAGGACCTCTGAACAGGTAAGAAACTACCAACTCGAGCACCGCTGAACAGGGCAGAGACTGCCAACTCAAGCACCGCTGAACAGGGCAAAGACTGCCATGGCAAGCACCGCTGAACAGGGAAAAGACCGCCATGGCAAGCACCGCTAGCCCATTAGCAGCAGGGGCAGTGACGCAACTGGGACCGTCACGGGGTGAGTGCTGCACTCTGGCCATCAGTCCCCATCCAGAACCAGTGGAGACACGCATCCACTACCTCTGTCCTGCACAGGATGAAACACTCTGTGCACCAATCCCCCTCCAGCATCCTCTACCTCTGGCCTGCACAGGATGAAACATTCTGGGCACCAGTCCCCCTCCAGAACCAGTGGAGACATCCATCCACTACCTCTGTCCTTCACAGGATGAAGCACTCTGGGCACCAGTCTCCCTCCAGAACCAGTGGAGACATGCATCCACTACCTCTGTCCTGCACAGGATGAAGCACTCTGGGCACCAGTCCCCCTCCAGAACCAGTGGAGACATCCATCCACTACCTCTGTCCTTCACAGGATGAAGCACTCTGGGCACCAGTCCCCCTCCCGAACCAGTGGAGACATGCATCCACTACCTCTGTCCTGCACAGGATGAAGCACTCTGGGCACCAGTCCCCCTCCAGAACCAGTGGAGAAAGTTATCCACTTGAGAGACTGTGGCTTTGCACTCCCCAGGATGGTACAGTGGGCAAACCACCGACTGTAGAGACTTGAGAGACTGTGGCTTTGCACTCCCCAGGATGGTACAGTGGGCAAACCACCAACTGTAGAGACTTAAGAGACTGTGGCTTTGCACTCCCCAGGATAAAGCAGTGGGCAAACCACCCACTGTAGAGACTTGAGAGACTGTGGCTTTGCACTCCCCAGGATAAAGCAGTGGGCAAACCACCCACTGTAGAGACTTGAGAGACTGTGGCTTTGCACTCCCCAGGATTGATCAATGGGCATGGAGCCCCCACGTGGATCTGGCGTCGTGCACTCATCCGGCTGAGGTGCCCCCCCTTCCCTTCCCCCTGAGGTGCCTGTTGTATTTCTATCTGATGCCCCTGCAGTGTTCTCTCCGTCATGTTCGGGTATCTTGTGTGGGCCTCGCCCATGCATTTTGGGCCCAGTGCTCCACGGAATATGAATGATGCAAAACCTGGACTACTAATCGTGGTATAAATTTAGTTTATAGTGTATATATATGTGTATATTTTTGCTTACTGATTTTTGATATATTACAATAGTTACACTCATTTCCTTTTGTCTTTGCATTCTTGGGGTTTAGGGGGGTGCTACTGTAATGTATAGATATACATTGGTGTGTGCGTTGTAGTGGTTGAGGGTCGGTGGGGTTTGGGGTGTAGAGTGTGTGTCCCTGTTTTTTGCCTCCCCCCTCCCCTATGTCGTAGGTGCAGTACTCACCGTGGTCTTCGCCGCCGGCATTGGTGATCCTCGTAGAAGAACAGGACGACTAGCGCTGGGAGAATATGAAGTTCCGGCTCCATGCTGTCCTCCTTCCTCGTGGAGTGTGTAGAGGTGAGCGTTTTTCATTCGAAATGCCTGTTTCTGCCATGTTTTTCTCCGCGTTGTATCCGCCCAGGATAAGGTGGCGGATTGGCCTGTCATCATAGTGTGGGTGGTACATTGTCTCCCGCCTGTCTGTTGGCGGTGACCGCCAAGCTGTTAGTCTGTAACGCCGTGGCGGTCGGAGTGTTAAAGTGGCTGTCTTTGTTGGCGGTTTCCGCCACAGTCGTAATTGCAAAATATTTACCGCCGGCCTGTTGGCGGCCTTACCGCCACTTTAACACCGTCCGCCAGGGTTGTAATGACCCCCTTTGTGTCCTGTATTAACTACCATTAAAAACTTAAATACACCTAGAATTCCCTCTGTTGCATGGTTTGACAATTGGCAACCATAGATTAATCTCACAGAAGATCAGCTGAATGAAATGGTGCCGAATGGTGCATGCAACTCTTCACTTTCCAGTTCAGATGGGTAGTTGGTGTGGCCCGTTGACACTAAGGGCTTCAATACATGTTTTTAAACTCTTCCAAGGGTTTTGAAACTTGCAAACCAGACACCTGTTATGTTCAGTCACAACTCTTGGGTGTAGAAGCTACCTAAAGTGTAGGCAGGTTGTGCCAGCATGGCTAGAACATTCCACATTGTCCACTGTTTAACAACATGTATCACTTCTTTCAGACACCATGGATAAATACAAGATTGTTTATTAGGTCCAAGATCTCCTCTTTTTAAACATTTCTTATATGCCATTAATAATTACATTTGGAAAGTTTCACAACAAGAAGCTGCTGAATGGTTGCAACAAATTAGTATGGAAAATTTAGAAAAGGCATTGACTGTTGTTGGTAATGGCATGAATACATTGTCTCTACTTGTATTTATTCATTGAAAAATATTATGTCATCTGTGTTTTGTATCATACTAAATAGCGTGTCTGCACTTTCACATGGACAAAGTCAATTGAGACTGATTTTGCAATTGAGTTGGAAATTGCAGGATTTAAAATCAAATAGAGTGCCATGGAAATATTTGAATGCAACAGAATTGTTTTTGCCTTATAGCATGTCGCATTTCAAACAGGTCAATGCAAAGAAAAACATGACCCCCCATTTTGCTTAATATACAGCATTCAGAGAAACTGCCTTTAAAAGTAGCTGAAACATAACAAAAATGTGGTTAATCCATGGTTTCATTTCTCTGTTTCATTTCACGTAATTTCTGAACATTTTCAGTTGGAAAGACACAAACTGACGGGTGGCAATTTTTTGCATGAAACTTGGTTTCTTCCCTTCGATTACAAATGTGTGGGTGGAAACAGAGAGGTCTTTCTTAGTGAAAACGAATGATGTATTTTCTTGGGCCATTCATTAATTTGCAAAGAGATAACACTGCTTGGAGCGTGCAATGCATCCATGGCTAACTTTGCGTGTTATTTAAAGGGAGTTTCCGTCTCCATGGTTAAGCCAGTTTTTTGTTACTTTCCAATAGGAGTTACTTGATTCTGAGTAACCAAGTTTGCTGTGGAATGAAGCTAGGTGGCCCTTACATTGTAACTGTTTCAATGTTCTGACTTGCAGTATGAGTATCTTATATCCTCCTACACATACACGTCTGGGGAAATTATCTTGTGGCCAACAGTCTAAACAGTTCTAAAATTAACTTTGATAAGTTAAGCTGACTGAAAGCCTTATTGTTTCAAAAATTTGTAGAACTAACATCTGCCTGAGAATTTTTTGATCTCCAAGTAGACTGATCTTCCTCAGGAGGGTAATCACTCCTGCACACTAACTTGCTACTGCATTTTGATGAACTTGTGCATATCATTTTTATTGCTTCTAATACCGCTGGAATGGCACACTTTTTTAAAGCAAACGTGTCTGGATTTGTTTATGCATTTCTGTGTTTGGTGTGATTCAGTCCTTTATACATTCCCTAGTCTCAAGTGTTTTTGGAGGCATTTCGTTTGTGCTATTACTGGTGATTGCTATATTGGTTCTATTTTTGCTACTCTGCAATGGATGGTTCACAACAAGGCCAAATGGTGATGGAACTGCCACACATCCTTCTGAGTCGTGAATGCATGGTTCAGTACTTTGGAGTGTCCTTATTACATAACCGATTGAGAATTGGGATTTGTCTCTACAGCCAGCACGGTTTTGGGGTGTCTTTTGAATGTGCACTAGACTTCTGCCTTGCTACTCAATTGGCCCGAACTACAGTCATGAGTCAGCTACTGAACGCATTTGGGTGCACATCCAGTGTTGTACTGTGCTGCTATCATTGCTACAGGATACTTACTATGACTCGCCTGTGCCATTTTGGATTAATACTTCCGCTCCAGGGTGTATGGCATCTGGCTCCTCTTTTAAGGCTGCATTCCTGGCACCATTGTCTTCTGATTGCGCTGTGTCAGGATGTAAGGGACGATAGGAAGGATTACTTACCTACTGCTCACCCTTGGGCCACATTTCAAGTCACTCCCACAAGTCGCAACAACAATGAACTCATTTTATCCCTGCAGGCGTTCAATGAAAGAAGCAACCTGGAAGAAGGACAAGACAGGGCAGCAGGAACAGACATAAAGGGCGAGCGCAGAGGGACTAAAAGAAGCATGTAGATGACAGGAGGCTGAGTCACGATGCAATGTGCACGGCCCAGCGGAGACCCAATGGAGGGGAATGGAAGGAGCTGTCTTGTAGGGGAATGCAGAGCCCGAGGACAGAACTGCTGGTAGCAAGGACCAGGAGCCCCTCCTACCCTGAGGAGACTCTGAGCAGAAGAGCAGCAGTCAACACCCCCCAGGACTTGCCAGTAGGATGTATTGCCCAGCCATGCTCCCAGAGGAGCGTGGCATTCTCCCAGAGTGGCTAACATAGGTGCGTATGTGCTTATGGTTTTGAGCCAGGAGGTGGGAGGGGGCTACAGAGATGATGGGATGAGAGTTAAGGTAATAGATTACACTACCAGAGTACCCCGCACTTTACTCTAACGCAAAGGCTGAAAGACGAGAATACTCACAAACTTAAGAGTGTTCTCAGTGATTTAATTTCTTATTGTTTTTTTTTTTGTTTGCTTCATGTTTCACCTCAGGTCGAGGTTGTGTTTCCTTTTAAGTACAAAGACCCTCTCAGGGGCAGAACCTTGGGGCAACCTACCTTTGCACAAACTGGGTGATCTTAGGACACAATCTGGTAATGGGCTCCCACTCACCCTACCCTGTCTACTTAAAATCAGAAATAAAGAGGAAACAAGCACTTACCTGTGTTTCTCCTTTTCTCCAAGGACACTTCTGGGCCCATACCTGCGAGGAACCTATAAGAAGGAGAGAAGAAGAAAATATTGGAAGACTTGGCAAGCTAATACCTCATCGAATACTCACTCTAAAATAAAAGCAAAGACTAAATAAGCTGTTTTCTAGTCTTCCTTCACACACCAAGCGACAGACTGGTACTGACCATGTTGGTTCCTTGGAACTGGCTCTTCAGACTTTTGTGGATCTGTTGTTTGTGGATGCAGGTTCCTTCCTGGCCCCCAGTGAATCTATAGACATGGTACACATTTCAGGGATACCGTCCTGCACGTCTGGTGCCTCCTAGACTCTGATTCAGTTCTTTGTTTTAAAATTTTTATTAATTTTTTTAATAGTTTGCGTGAGGTTTAATTGCCATTTTTGAATGGCTTGCAGTATCCTCTTGGATTATTAAAGCGTCTTATTATGCATTTCAGCTCTTTAAGTTCCTTTTATTACTAGTATGTATATTGTTTTAGGGTAGTCTACTTTCTGACCAATGGGAGGGTGTTCCATGGCCTGCTTTAGGTCTCCATTTTAGATTCATGTTTTAGCTTGACAGCTTTTTTTAATGCTAACTTTTCATATAGTTCTCTACTAGCAGGAGATTGTGCTGCTCACTCATTCATTCATGGTAGGCATTGTCAACCTGTAGTCCGCTCATTTGATCCAGGGGTGTACAATCAGAACGCAATACCTTTGTTTTCCTTTTCCGTGCTCGTTAGGAGTCAACCCTTTTTGGCGAAACAAACCAACAATTACTGATTATATATGTAGATTAAGTCTCTATATTCTGACATTCTTGGTATATGCACAGTCCTACTAACCTCGTAGGAACCGTATAACACCTTGCTGAATCACTATCCACAAATAGTGACTGATTACTATTATATCTATTTGAAACAAGTACAGGATTAGTTTTATGGGCACTGAAATGGTCTCAATGAATGTTAAGTGAGATTACTCAAGAAAAGATCACTGAGTCTATTGCATCAGTATAGAGGTTTTCACAATTGCTAAATACCGCCTACAACACTGCTGAAATTGTTTTGATTTTTACATCACACCCGCTAAACTGAGAAAGTGATGAATGCAAGATACACATTGTCCTAGATCCAAGTCACAAGAAGCAGACAGGATACATATGATTGTGACATGCCCAATAATTCATTATATTCTTTAGGCAAGATGTGCTAATAAACATCTTGATTGCCATAGGCTTTAGCATTAAATATGACCTGAAATTAACTGATGGGATTTAGCTGGGCCAAACAAAAATCTAATTGTATTTTTAGTTATATTTATTGCACATTAACATATTGCACTTAACTGAAGAGCAACATTGAACCAGAGATCTTTATGGATTTAGGAATTACTTGACATTTATAACTTCAGAAAAGAAGCAACAGAATGAAAGTAATTTTTTTAAAAATGCAACCATGTATGGGGTCACATACAGGAGAATATTTTGATTGAATTAATTTAGAAGCCCCCAATAAAGAATGAACCTACCCAATGGACTTTTGTTTGCTTAATTTATTTCTTGGGTTTTGATCCCCATGAAATCTGTTTCATACTCCTGCTGTATTCATGTGAACCTGTCTAAAAAAAATGCAGTGCTACAAGTTGTAGCCTAGAGTTTGTCCTGCACTTGCAGCTTTATCCTGAAGACTCCAATCCTAATAATACTTCACCAGCTTACTGCAAAATCTTTTTAAAGACTGCTTGCCCTGTAAAGTAAGACCTCTTTCTTCAAGATAATGCCTTAAATTGCTGAAGTACTTGGTACAACAGCCATCTCCAGGTGATCATGGCTTGTTCAAAGTCAGAAGGACTCCTGCTTGGAGTTTCATGGCCTCACTGAGTAGAAATCTTTTCTAGAACTATTTTCTTTCTACAGCTCAGGCATATAGAACTCTTGTCATTGACAAAGTTTGCTGTGACGGAAGAACAACTGGAGGCAGATTACTTTTTTATTTCCTCTTGGAAATTTGCCATTTCTTCAGGGTCACCCCGGATGTTTTGCCATTTTGCTGAACCATATTTGTTGCTGCCTGTACCCTAGCTAAACCTTGGTGAAATTGCCTTCAGCATTTTGAAATGGGCAGACCCCTAATTGGCCTATTTAACTTACCTCTAAGTCCCTAGTATACTGTACCAAAATGTACCCAGGGCCTGCAAGTTAGATGTCACTAGTGGACTGTAGCACCCATTGTGCAATCCACTCCAGTAACTATGCAAACATGATTGCAAGTCTAGCTGTTGCAGTTTTAAAACTGCAAATTCATCTTTTCAAAATACATCTTTTGACAAGTCAAACCTTTCCCTTTAAATATGTATTTCACCCCCTAAGTAGGCTTTATTGCCCACTTTGTAAGGTACATGGTATTTAGTAGTGGGGCATGCAGGAATTTAATTTTAAAATATGTCCTTACAGTAAAACAAACCTGAAAAGGTTATTTTCACTGTAGCGAGGTTGGCTGTTTCACAGGAGAACAGTGAGTTACATTTTTAGATTTAATAATGCTCATTTTGATGTGGGAGCAGCTAGAAACATTGAAAAGATTCTTTTCATAGTTATTCAAAATCCCATTTAATGATTAAATAAGATATTGTATAACTATTAAGGGAAAGGAACTTTTAGAAAGTTACCTTTCCCATGCCTAAACCCTCTAGATGCCCATTTGCATTTGTTCTCCCTCTGCTGTAAGCCAGTAATTAGCACTTGAATAGGTGTTGTTAGACCTGACAGCCTTAGGGTGGTCACCCCTAACGTTTTGCCTACCTTTCTCCACTTTTTGGACACTGTTTTTGCTGGTTTTAGGAATCTGCTAACCAGTGCCCTGAAAACATGGTGACATTGGTTCATACCCAATTGGCTTATTTAATCTACTTGTAAGACCCCAGTAATGGGCACTACTTGTGCCCAGGGCCTGTAGATTAAATGCTACTAGTGGGCCTGCAGCACTGATTGTGCCACCCGCTTAATAAGCCTCTTAACCATGCCTCAGGCCTGCCATTGCAAGGCCTGTGTGTGCAGCTTCATTGCCACTTCGAGTTGGCATTTAAAAGTACTTGCTAAACCCTAAACTCCCCTTTTTCTACATATAAGTCACCCATAAGCTAGGCCCTAGGTACCCCATAGGGCGGGGTGCTATGTAGATAAAGGCAGGATATGTACCTGTGCAGTTTATATGTCCTGGTAGTGTAAAAATCCTAAATTCGTTTTTACACTGCTGTGAGGCCTTCTTCTTTCATAGACTAACATTAGGGCTACCCTGATATACTGTTTGAGTGGTAGATTCTTATCTGAAAGGAGTAACAAGGTCATATTTAGTATGGCCAGAATGGTAATACAAAATCCTGCTGACTGGTGAAGTTGAATTTCATATTACTATTTTAGAAATGCCACTTTTAGAAAGTGAGTATTTCTCTGCACTTAAATCCTTCTGTGCCTTACAATCCATGTCTGGCTAGGTTACTTGAAAGCTCCCTTGTGCATTTACTCAGACAATCCCAAACACAGGATGCTCAGTCACACTTGTACACATATGCATACTGAATGGGTCTTCCTGGGCTGGGAGTGTGGAGGGCCTGACACTTACATTTCAAAGGTCAGCGTCCTGTCATCACACAATGGACTGCCAAACCCCCTACTGGGACCTTGGCAGACAGGATGGAACTGAAAGGGGGCCTGGGGCACTTCTAAGCCACTCTTTGAAGTCTCCCCCACTTCAAAGGCACGTTTGGGTATTTAAACAGGGCCTCTGACCCTACCAACTCAGACACTTCTGGACAAGATACCACTGGTGAAGAAACTCTGAGCCAGAACCTGCAACCTGCCAAGAGGAACTGCCTGGCTGCCCAAAGGACTCACCTGACTGCTTTTCTGCGAAGGACTGGGGCCCTGCTGTTGCCCTGCTACCTTGTTGCCCTCTGGCTCTGCTGAGAAGTGCTCTCCAAGAGCTTGGATAGAGCTTGCCTCCTGTTCCTCGAAGACTCAGGGCATAAAAGACTTCTTCCTGCAAAGAACTCCTTGTGCAGCATAAATTTGATGCACAGCCTGCCAGAAACGACGCACAGCCTGCATCGCAGTGAGAAAATCACCACACGCTGAACTGGAATGACGCAGCCCGGCTCCCCGAGTGGAGATCGACACAGCACCAGCGTTCCAACTGGAACTTGGACGCACAGCCCACTGGATCGACTCAAAGCCGAGCTGAAACAACGCAGCCCGACTTCCTGCGAGAAGAATTGATGCAGCGCCTGCCGTGCCACAGACATTTTCACCTATCAGATCGACCCAGCTCCTGTGACTTTGTCCTGCACACCCAGGATTTCTCCGCATCGTCCCCAGGGTGTCCGGATAACCCACAACCCGAACAGGATCTAAGTCAGAAATTGAAGCAAAGCCTTCCCTGCGTGAAAACTTATGGACACATCATCTGTGTGCGCTGGAGAAATCGACGCACATCTCCCCGTTTTCCATGCATATCCTCCTCTGCGGCCCCTTGTGGAGATTTTGAATGCAAACCAGGTACTTTGTGCTTTCAAGAGATGGCTGTTGCTTTTTAAGAACCATAGACTCTTTTTATAATTTTTCAAAGTGATATTTCAACGTGTACTTATCAAATCTTGATTGTTTTGACCTGCATTTATTCAGATAAATATTGTATATTTTTCTACACACTGTGTGGTGTTATACTGTTATTGCATGAGTTATTGCACAAGTACTTTACACATTGCCTTCTAAGTTAAGCCTGACTGCTCAGTGCCAATCTACCAGAGGGTGGGCACAGGATAATTTGGATTGTGTGTGACTTACCCTGACTAGAGTGAGGGTCCTTGCTTAGACAGGGCGTTACCTGACTGCCAACCAAAGACCCCATTTCTAACAGCTGTGAATTTGTTTGAAGGAGCAAACAATAGGCTGACCTGACTGGGTAGAGATGACACCTCTGAACCTGACAGAATGTGCAGGGTGGAGCCGTGAGCATCCATTTTGAAATTAAAATGTTAAACCCTGCTTGAATGTCCCATCGTGCTTACAGGCCTGAATGGGCTTTTCATATGACACTTGAGTTGCACTTCAAAGGAGATAAACAGGATGGCAAAAAAAAAATTGGTGTATCTTCCAGCTTTTGTTCTTCCAGACTTCTGTCTCTGAGGTTGTTGTGGGTACAGGACTTGCCTCAAACTGGATTTTAGTGTTAGATGTGGGAAGACACTAGCATTACTGCACATTCCAGAGACACATACACAGCCCTCAGAGCCCAAGCTTAGTGTTGCAAAAGACTTTCGTCATCTTGAAATAAGCAATGGGGGTAGCGATAGCCTTAGAACCTTTACCCTTTTTGTTAGGGGGTCTACATGTGGGTCATGTTCCCTCTCACCCACTAGTTTCTGCCAGGCATACATTTGGCATCTCCAGGCATCCACTTTAGAACACTGCTGGACCTATGGAAGATCAGAAGTGGACTGACCCTCCTGTCTGGGACTGAAGAAAAGCCTTGAACACTGGACCTGCTTTCCCTCTTGTACCCAAGGCAAAGAAGTTGACTCCAAGAGTCATGAGGTTGACTTCTTGTTAAAGCTACAGGGACACAACAAGCGACAAGAGGCCTCTTGCTGCAAAGGCCTAGCTCACCAGTGACAACTGGACAGTGACTGGGCCCTCCTGTGGGCCTCTGCCTGCTACCCTTTGAGTCTCTGAGTGCCTCCCCTGAGGTCCTGGGGGGCTTCAGAAGTGTACTCTGGTGGTGGATTGAGCCTTAAAGGGCTAAACTCAGAAGGTAATATCTTTGTGAGGACAAACCTGTTTAGTGAATCTGGCCTGCCATTCATCACAGGCAGCATAAATGTGTGCCTATGTCCTGTTTACGTGAGATCATTGAATATCATTGGAACTTTGTGCTTCTTTGTTCTACTTCTACTCATAACTTTAAAAATTAACTTTCTTGGATTTTTTGTCATTTTTGTGCCAATTCATTAATTTAATTTAACTCAATTTTTCTGATTCAATTTGGGATTTTTTTTGTTTTGCATGTTGATTTTATTACTGGTTTAGTACTGCATAATTACACATTGCCTATAAGTTAAGGCGTGTCTCATCTGTGCCATAGCTACCAGGGGGTTGAGCTCAGGTTAATTTAGTGACTTTAGTGACTCACCCTTACAAAGATTGTGGTTATTACCTGAGCTAGGTAGCCCCCCAATTAATACACCAATTTCATACATAGCCTTTTTATATTCTTGATGTTGCCATGGTAGCTCATAGACCTCTCAAATGGGTGCCTCCTGTAACTGGTGTCATTGGAAATGTCCCTGTCTCATGGTGTCTGAACTGCAGGGAGATCCATTGATGTGTTTGGCTGTTGTCTTGTATGTGGCCCTGTGATTTGCCAGAAGGCCCAAAGAAACGGCTTCTTTGCATCTTCGTTTGCATGGGCAAAGACAAAAATATGAAGAACAGTCTTAACATTTCTGTCGATTGCTCTCCCTTTGGTCTTTCTTGATAGGTTTTTGCTTACATACCTCAGGGGAGGCTTATCTGCCCCCCAATTCTTTGCCTGGTTACCTAATACCCCATGACATGCTTAGCTATAGGGTCCAGGACTTGTCATTGGACATCCTCTAGATCAGCCCCTGTGTCTGACCCTTGTCTGTACAGGTAGGTTTGATGATGATCTTGCATATTTTGACTGCATCCCCACCAAAATATTTATCCCACATTGTGTAACATTAAAAGGCCTAGAATCCTGTTGCCCTTCCCACACCTTAAATGGGCAGTGACACTCACTAAAGCAGCTTCAAGTCATGTTTAACTTGTGGCAGTGAGAGGTGCTGACCTTTTGGCTGCAATCTTTGAGACTGGGCATGATCTCCCTAATGAATTAACTGGTCACAGCTTGTCCACCTGGAAATTCTTTGGGATAGTCTAAGTGCTAATGAACAGTTACTCCCACTCGTCATCAAACAGGTGAGTCTCACAGTGATAGCTGTCCCTAACTGACCCATGCAGGCTTCTTGCATGTTCTATTTCTTGTGACTTGTAGTTCAAGACGACCTCTTCCTTGTAACACATAGATGTTTATGGGTTCAGAACCCCCCCTTTGTGTGTGTGGTAGTCACTACCCTTCCACAGTCACCTCACTGTACTTAACTAACCTCTTTATCAAGAGGCCCCTCCTGGAAGTAGCCAGATAAGCTGCATATATTACATGTAGGAAGCCCCCACTGTGTCTGATTGTACATGCAAGTGGCATAGCCCACTCAAGCAATAACTAGAACTTCCTCCCATTAATGATGTAACTCCATTGCATAACCAGCCGTAGCCACCAAATTTCCCTCTATTAACTGTTAATGTTACAAACCAAGTCGGCTCCAGTTTATCTTCTCTCCAGTATGCTTTTTATCCCAGGTGGATTCATGATGACTACTGACTTCATTTTGCTTCTACTGTTCTCTGACTGTTACCAGTACTGCTTCAACTGTTTTCCCCATGCAGGCCTGATCCACATTCTGGGCGCCACATTTACTAAGATTTTCACTATTTATAAACCCTCCAAATCAGTGGTTTGTGCTGGATAAACGCTTTTTAAATGATTTTTGTGATCTGGAAAACGTTTTTTGAATTGCAAAATGTATTTAAAAATGCTTACCGTTTTGGTAATTCGAAGGGGGTGTATTTTCGGCTCCCTTCTAAATACCGAATCAGCACACTGTGTCAATGGTTTTCATCCATAATGCTGAAACCATAAAAAATATACACACTGCCATGTTGAGGTGATAACTCATTTGCAAAGGGGGTGAAACCTCTTCCCCTTAGCAAATTGGGTTGACCGTTTCAAGGTGAGTCGGCAATGGGTCCACTGTCAATAATGTTTTTCAAAACTGATGTTTAGAAGAAAAAAAAAGCAGCCCCCGTTTCTTTAAAGTAAATCGGGCCGCTTTTGAAAAAAAAAAAAAAAAAAAAGAAACAATGTTTCAGTTTTGAAATGGAGATAGACATGATGGTCTGCTGTCCCTTGCAGGTCGCCAATCTTGTTTTTACTGCCATTTGGAGAGAGTCGCAATTTGTGATCAGCCTAATAAATGTTCATTAGTCAGGTCGTTCTGTGACCCCCTCCGAGTCATTTAGGAACCGACCTATTAGCACGTAGGTCAGTTTGTAAAATAATTTAGCGGTTGCAAAAAGTCAGCACGCAAATTGTGACAGCTTTTCACAACCACATTTGAGTACCTATGGCCCCTGAATCACAAAATAAAATGAAATAAATAAGATGGCAGCTTGTTGACCGTAATCAAGACCAGTTGGAAACAGTAGTTGGATGTGCAGCAAGGGCAACTAGGTGGAAGAAGGAAAGACAGTTTGTTGTTTGTAGTAGAGACACTCTGTTGTCAGAATGGGCTACGTGCTAGTTCAAGCCACCGAATATGAACCAGGTGTACTATCCCTTGACCTCAAAACACAAATTTCACTCACAGTGCTGACACGCAGGCTCTCCGCATGTAGCGCTTCCTTGGGCGACCCAAAAAATTCTGATAGGTTGCTAACCTCAAAGAAGATTGGGCCCATAGGATTCGTTGACACACCAGGGTATACATTTCTCATGCATCGCTACTCACTTTAATGTATCTCATTTGTGTCAGCAACATTTTTTCATTGTGTGGACTCCTTGGAAATATTTGCTGCCAAATTCATCCAGCAGTGTCTTTGTTTTACAGTATTTTTATTTCTCTGACCAAGTGCATGAAACTGCGCAATAAACTCCTTTATCCTTGTTCTTTTATTTCAGAATTGGTAGAGCTTCCTTTAGTTAAATTCGACTTTTCCTGCAATAAGGTTCTAGCAATCCCAGTGGTCTTCCTAAGGATGACACAATTACAAGTTTTGGTGCTAGAGAACAACCCCCTACGGTCCCCGCCAGCACAGGTAAGCACTTTGTAACTTTGCATGTACTCATTAGGAATGAAGTGAGGTTAGGGGAAGGTCCCAGTTTGTTTTTCTTCTGTATAAAATAATGAATGTATTCAGGTTGTCCAAGACTAATTAACTCAATTTCTAAGGTAGTCTCAAATGTCTGACTCCTTAAAGCTCTGCAAGCTAATTAGCTGTCTTTTTTCAACACGCTTTTGTATGCTATTACAGGGCAGCATGTATTCATATCTTAGCTCTCTTTCAATCCACTCATCCTGGTTTAGACCTCCTATTAAGCAACCAAACTTAGACCTGTGATATTTCTTTCTTCAGTCTCTATTCTATGGCGCTTTTGGTCCCTGCAGGCTCCACCCCCCCTCCCAGTCCTGTCTCTGGCATGAGGTTAGATACCCTGCCGTGCTACAGATGCCTTCTGCTTTCTAATGGCCTTGTGGGACTTCTGTGTATCACTTCGAACATCATCTTTCACTTCCCACTCAACCTCTCATCGCCTCACCTGGTCCACCTTTGCTCCATCTAAATCCTCTGAGAAATATATATATATATATAATATAATATAATATAATATACATATATATATATATATACCGACTGGTGCTTGCTAGTAGGCAGTTAAAGTTAGGACCTATTTTCCATAGGAGGAGCATTTTTTGTTTTGCCAATAACTTTGGTGCCATTCGACGAATCTTCATGAAATTCTCAAAACGTATACTTCAGTTAGTTCAGCTGCTGTCTTGAAAGCTTTGTGGTGATCCGTCAAGTGTGGGCTGAGAAAAAAAGGGAAGGGGGGGACGAAATACGTTTTCCTCATTCATTTTTCCATAGGGTCTTTAGACACACCTTCAGCCCCAACTGCTGAACGGATTTACAGCAAATTTGTCATGAAGCTAGATTGTGGCGTGAAGATAGTGCTTTTTGTGATTTGATGTAAGTCCATTCAGTAGTTTTAGAGGTATTTAAGGTTAAAAAAAATATAGGTAACTAGGGATGTGGATGCACCACAGCAAGAATCTCATTGGCTGGCCGCAACCTGACAGGGAAGTTGCACCCGCCATTTTGTTTGATCGGGGAAACAGTCGCTGGGGCTCAAATTTTGGCTGCAATGTGGATGAAGGGGTCATAGTAGGACTCCTTGAAGGGATTACTTTTTTTGACATTTTTCGAGAATCACAGAAGTACTCATACAGCCACTCACACAACTACTCTCTCACCCATACAGCTAGTCATACAACCAGTCACTCACCCATACAGCCACTCACACAGCCACACACTCACCCATACAGCTACACACCCACTTATTCACCTATACAGGCACTCACAGACCCACTCACTCACCCATACAGCCTCTCAATACAGCAAATCACTCACTCAAACAAGCACTCACACACTCACTCATACACACACAACCACTTACATACCCATTCAGACCTCCATGCAAGCACCCCCACATCAGCTCACATACAGCCATTCACACAAACACTTACTCTCCAATACAGCCACTCACACATCAACTCACTTAACCAAACACCCACCTAAACAGCCACTCACCTGTACAGTCACTTACACATCCAGTCACTCACTCATGCAGCCATTCAGACACCCACTTACTCACCCATACTGTCACTCACACACACAGCCACTCACTCACCCACACAGCTACTCACACACCCGCTTAAACACCCATACAGCCACTCTCACACTGATACACACAGTTACACAGCCACTCAAATGATATATGTTAGAAGTAGTATCACTCATTAGTAGTACACCTAGTATACTAATTTAACTTTTGTAGTAACTTAGTATATATGTTTAACAATAATAAACTCTTAGAAAATACTTACACTCACTAGATTATGTCATCAGTGATATAATTTGAGATGTCATCAGTGATGTCGCTGAACATTTCATGAGTGATGTAATATGTGAGGTCATAAGCAGTTCATTACGGGGGTGTAATTTATAGTTAGCTCGGGTAACTATAACTGCTGAATTTCACTGGTATTGTATGAGTGAAAACTGAGCCTAACCACAACATCCCTCTAACCTTTGTTTTTTCAGTGAATATATATGTATTGGCTTTTAGACAATGTTTGTTTTTATGTATGCGTGCCTTCATTCAAAATAAGCATTGCCAAATCCAAAATGTTGGTAGCCAACCCCAGACCAGTGGCACTATCGTCCAGAATGCAATTCAGCATGAATGCCTGAAAACCAGGAAACCGCAAGAACACTCCCTCCCCATTTATAGTCCCAGTGTATTCCAGAGGTGATTTTACTCTGCCTTTTTTTGGCGTCACGTTTGCTTGCTCCAATCAGTGCTCTTTTAATTTACTCCAAATACGCTGATTGAAGTATATAAAGCAATTGAAAAAACATAAACCAAATAGGGCCCCATACTTTTTCTTCTGTCATGTACGCCACCGGAGTAAATGGCACCCATTGTACTTCGGATATGTTATCTGTGCCATTAAGTTTCATGATAATTTTACTGACCTCTTGCCAGGCAAAGAACGTTTCACTAGTAAAAAGCATTGGCAGTGCCAACCATTTTGGCATTTTTTTGTGAAAAGATTCTACCACGCTTCAAAGCACAGGGACACAATAGTTAGCAATAGTGTAAGTTTCCCTTACACAGAGATACAGCAAAGGTGGCACCAACAGTGTGCATGCTTCTTCACACAGTGAGAGCACTTACAGCTTGTCCAGCAGCACTGCACACTTCCTTTACGTAGAGCAGTAACGATGTTGCAAACGTTCCTTACACAACCTTTACAGCAAAAGTAGCACTCCTACACGCACAGAATTTAGATTATCAACCAAACACCAGGATAGTGATAGTGACAGAAAGCTGTGCTTGTAGCAACGCAGTGTATTTGTGTTGTGTGTTGTCTGAACTCAGAGATGTATGTTCCCATTAATGTAACGTGAGTCATCAGATAAATGGTGTTGGATCAGCCTAACGCTGCCATGCTGTCATCAGAGCTGGAAATTGTATTATGGTGAAGTTGCTATACTTTGCATCATCAGGAAGCTGTGCTTTTAGCCTGTCCACTCTTTCTTGAGCTCTGTCAGGCCTTTAGGTGATGACCTTTTAAATATGGCTCCTGCCTGGATCATTTACAGTACCTGCAGTAGGTAGAACAAAATGAAACTGTCTGTGAAAAAAACAGAGTAGTTAGTACCCAGGGGACCACAATACTAAGCGTGGGTAAAGATGGATTTCATGTGGGGCCTGTGTATAAGGAATAGACATTTAAATGGGGGCTGGAAGTGACTGGTACTCCTCTCCTAAGTATAAACAAATTCCCGACTGCCATAACAAGAGAATCATGGTTTCAGCTCCTCCGCATGGTGGCCCAGTTGCTGCTCCTCCGCTATGGTGGAGGAGGTTGACCCCCCTCCTCCTCATCCCCCCCCAGCCTCCCAGCAGCAGCAACCGCTTCAAAGCCTTTAACAAGGAAAGGATAATAAAACTAGGTTTAAGGGACAGGGCTTGTGGGATGACGAGCACTGAGGGGAGTGCACTGTGCACTCCCCTCACTGCACATGTATCTTTGGCCAGCTGTCTCAGGCCAGCTAAACACAAATGCGCAGTGTGCTCTCTCCAGCCCGGCCCTGTTGCCAGGCTGGAAAGAGCAGGCACAGGCTCCCAGTCTGCCTGGGGGCACCCTGGCTAGGCTTTCACAACCAATCCTAACACTGCTTTGAGCAGCGTCAGGATTGGCTGCTGGGCAGGCTCAGAGCCTGTGCCTGGCTGGCCTGATGCGGAGACGACAGAGGATTAGCGGTGCACAGGTAAGATAATTATTATTATTTTTTTAATGTTATTAATGACCCACCCCGCCCCCTGTAGCCCGCGCAAGCCACAACTGAGATGGCCACTCACTTTTATTCATGTGAAGTACAGAGGAGCATATTGATGAATACAGTTGCCCTGTTTACTGCAAGTGGCAATGAAAAGGATTCTTTCCTAGATACAGTAAGACGTGATGGCTCTTGCTGCTTCCTGTCGAGGGTCCATTGCTTGAACGAAATACACAGCAGTAGTTTTCACTAGTGAGGGTTCAACAGCACTTTGACAAAGTGCAAACAATAATAATTGCGAATAGTTGAGATTCTAGCGTGTCATAATCAATGTGAAATATTGATCCTTTAATACTTGTTCTAGTGATAATTACATTTATATATATGTAGGAGTCAGATGAGTGTCAGCGTGGGCTGGTGTTCAGTGTGATCTACAAAGTAGGAATCTATTAGCTATCACACTTATTAAGATCTAATTATCAGTGAAATGAGAAAATAATGTGCTTATACATTACAGAATAATGAATAATTCAGGATTTCAATAAAAGTACACTTGAAGTAACCTTGAAAAGAGCCAGCAATTGTGGAAGGGTTCTAGAGGACCTAAAACGATTGGAACTGTTGTAAGCTATTTTATAGATCTTCTTGTAGGAGTGATATTCTGCTTGTATATGAACTTTTACTTTGCTCGATTTTCTTTCAAAGTATGCCAGAGAGGTACTGTGCAATTTTGTCAAGATGAAATTCAATTGCTCAACTTCGGGTAAAAAATGTAACAAGCGATTAAAGAAAGTACACAAGGTTACACCCTGTGTGAAATAAATTTAGCCTGAGACTAATTTGAATATAGAGCATAAACTCCAGTGTGATAGTCTTCGCACTGCATTCACCTCCGTGACATTCACTGTATTAACCATGCATGTGGTAATGGCAAAGTTATGTTTGCCAGCATTCCACAGAATCGTCTTTATCCGAATTAACTATTTCAGTATAATTTCTGTGTTTATTCTGATTTGGAATATATAGACTTAAACAGTATACATTTAGCTAAATTAATTGAAGAGGAATAACATCACAGTAGAGTAGTAGCTGCTTATTTTGTATTATTTTATTTGGAGCTCTTGTTTCCGATGAACTACAAATCATAGTGCTTCTAGCAGAAGGCCTAAGAGAATAGAAAAGGATAGGATAATAGATGAGAAAAAATTCTCTAGCCAAGATTTCAGGACATGACTGAATACCAACAGGGCAGTCAGAGACCACTGCAACACATGGTCAAGAAAACCAAGACAGAATGTTTCAACTCTTTTCATCAAAAATTAAGCCCTGCCTTCTAAAAACTTACTTCAGGATAATGTGCGTACCTTAATTCACTCCCCCTTTATCGAGGGACCCGTGCTGTATTCAACAGCTTTCCTGAAAGCATTTTCAAACTTATAGAGCTTAATTTTTAGCTCTGTTCCTCATGTCACTGAAGTGAGCAGACTGTGACAAGTTTAAGCTCATAAATGTTGGAGAGAAAAACTAATGTAGAAAGCTGCCCTGACATGCACTTTTTTCTCAGTTCGACATAGGTGCCTTTCTGATTAAATCCCATGCTAGAAGGTTAAAGTTGATGCTAAAATGTAATTTAGACTCTAAACTAGTAGTGTTTGTAGAAACTAATTTGAATCTCTTGTGATTAATGAAAGATTAATGACTTTGAAAATATATGCAAGTGAGAATCTAGTTCTCATCTACACCTAATGTAAAGCAACAGCACACCTTTTCCATTTTAATGAAATGTTTTACTTATACCGATGAAATATTATTAATGATGAATTTATGACTTTGCTAATTGTGTGTTTTATTAACAAGTACCTTTTAGATGCATTTTATATTTTCTTGTGTTAGCATAACTGAGGACTACAAAGCTTGCATTTCGCATTCATGTAAACGTGATGAATTGTTTTTTCATAACGTGAAGCCTTCTTTCAGAGTTCCTTTCCATGAGAAGCAAAGTCCCACTTGTAAAAATAAATCTATTGTTGAAACGTAGAAGAACTATATATTCAGTTGTCCTTGAATGTAATGCAGAAACTTGATCTGAAATTGCATACAAATTGCCACAACCCATTGGAGTCGCACCGAAAGAGGAGATGTTTTCACGACAGACCTTGCAGAGTGTTGGAATGTTGCATCCTGAAGTCTGTAAATGATCCTAACTGGATGATGCCCCTTTTTCGTAATATGAAGTTATCCAAGTAGCCAATCGGAACATTTCATGTGGACTATTGTAGTTGCTGATCGAACTTTGCTCAGATGCGAAGCAGCCCTTGTTTTGTCTTGAATTGATACAGACACTATCCTGATGTTTGATGACCAGATGCTTTTCTGTCAAAGATTCTCTGAATGCTGTGTCCCTTGGAGAGGTATCTTCCTCTCTGTCATTTTCCCTCCCCCCCTTGACATGCCCATTTAGATTAGACTCTCCACAATGCTAATGCTTCTTTTACGTTTTCTTTGTGCCCAGTAGCCCGATTTATATCACTTTTCACATTATTTTTATCCTTTTTATATTTTTTATATTGCCCACATGTGCTACTCACCACACATGTATGTCCCTAAATTTGGTTAGCCGTAGGGTTGACATATGCCCATCCACTAATTATTGAATTGATTGAATTTGAATTGACTAAATGTGCAATCTAAGCACCACGTGATTTCTGTCTCTCCGATATTTCCATTGACTTTCGGTGTTGTTCTTCTTGAATGCTTAGTTTTATTGATATTAGTACGCCTCAACTTATTTCGTTGCCATGGGCAACCCTTGGTGATTATGTATCCCTATAACTTGATTGTTCTCATAGTTTACATGACTTTGAGCTTGTTTTTTTTATATAACTCTGAACTATATTCCTGATTGGAGTTTTCCTTCCGTGGCCACATTGGTCATGGTGTCTAAATTATTGGGATGGTGTTGAAATAATTGTTTTTGGTTCACCACGCATCTTACTGACTTCAAAAGGTTCATTGACCTCGATGTGCATTTGATTCCTGCGGAGGATGAAAAACACGTTCACAAAACCAATAAAAGGCATCAAACACACCACAGCATTTTATCAAAGGCTTTAAGGTGTTCAACCAGTTCACCCCAACCCAGAAGTAACTACATTGGCTCAACCTTAAAGCCACCAGTATATTCAAGAACAGTTGCATTCACTACAACAGCATCCAAAATGGCACTTCTGTTACATAGCTTTGAAAACAACCCCTTCAGGTGAACAGCATCAAACAAGGATTCAGGATATGGCCACAATGGAGACTAAGAAATGCGTGATGAAAAAGACCCGAAGGGAGACCTTAGCCATTTATGCACCAGGTATCTAGATAACATGTTCATCAGCATCCGAATGGGTCTAAAACCCCTCCCAATTCAAAAAGGAGCTGAAGACACCTCTCTTCTCAGAAGTACTATCTACACATACCATAGGAACTGTACAATCAATCCTGAATAATATTCTGTAATGCACGCTCCCTGTTCACCATTCAATTGCTGTCCATTTCAGTCATGTGATACAAATACCATTAGATACAGATAACCCTACATGAATGCACATGTCTAATCTGGGGAACTAAAGCATTGTTACACGGCGGCGAGGCAATAGTCACTCTTAACCCCTGTATCGTACCTTTTGAATTAGGGACTTTTGGTGGCATACCGTTAATCATCAAGGACAGCTCTGACATTTTTATTTGATAAGCTATGGAAGCTAATTAATAGGTTGCAGATGAGAGGCAACCAAGTGTATTTGTGGATAAAAAAACACTTAACAGCTTCCAACATTCTGAACAGTTAGACATCTTATTTCAGAGGCTGAAAGATCAGCCTTAACATATCGGGCATGATCCAACCTGATCCAGCTTAGTGCTTACCAGGAATGTAAGCCCATTGTAATTGGCAGAAATATATCTTATGTAATATGACATATTCATTTTGAGTTCCTGCTGTTTGTCCAACAATCTCACCTGAAAATCAGGCTCATTGAACAAGAAACTGTTTTCTTTTTATTAAAGGAAACCCCCCCTACAAAAACGCCAAGCAACTCATAGGGCTTTTGGGCCAGATGAATGATGCCATTTTACAGGTTTACAACTGCAAAAAGAAAGTCGTGGTTGGAATGCATACATTGAAATAGTGGTCTGCAGGCCACCATCTCCCTGTTTGGAGCCAATCACAGCGAGCCACAAAAAGGAACCTGCTTAACTAATATTCATTAGGAAGGTCATTTAGCGACTGGCGATTTTGTGACGCAACCTGTTAGTACATAATATCTGTCAAAACCAAAGACAGATCAGAGAATGTCAGTGCACGATTTGTAACACTTTTTGAGACCTGTCTGTACACCTTGCCCTACATTCCTGAAAATGTATAATGTACCGATGTTTAGATCCCAAAGTGTGAATATCCATTGCACAGTTATTTATCAAAAGGCCACAGCTCTAAATCTAGCACACTGACCGAAAAGGGAGCCACTTACATTAAGTGGGATATGGATGTCTTGGACCTTATATAAATGTCCCACATGTACATTCTAAAGCAGCGGTGTTAGCACAATGTCTATGAGATGCACAGGCACTTTCAGAAAGGAAGAGGAAACTCCATTGTATCGGAAATCTTTGTTATGTGGGCATTCCTGTTGAAGACATCAATAATACCATAATAAATACCATAAAACCAGGAGCCCTACTTATAACTCTTGTACATCTGTAGTACTGTCTCCTACAATATTCCCAATAAAAGCTCCACCAGGCATATGTCAAATGTGGCCTAAACCTGCTCAACTCTCTCAAGTTTTAAATACTACTTTTCATAGCTTTCCTGTCTTTATTATCTCACCTGGGGCTCAGCAAGTGGCCTCAACAATCCACCATCAGGAGTTCTGCCAAGGATTGGTGATAGGGTAGACAACGTGAAGAGAGTTTTAATAACAGAGTTGCCCAAGATCATTCTGGAAATCAGAGGAGAAAAGGAATGGAATGGGCAAGCTCTGCTCAGGGTAACTAAGTCTAAGCTCAGAAAGAATAGGCCCTCGAGGCAGTTCAGCATTGGGAATAACTAACATCAAGGATGTGCAAGACATACATATAACAACATCAGTAATAAAGTGGGTGCAGGGTAAAGCACTCTGGAGCTCCACATGGAAAAACAATAGACAAGCAAGTTCCTCATCCACTCCACTGTTGTTACAGATACTAACTGAATATATCCACATGTATATGTACATATAAAATATGTATGTAAAGACACAGTCTGTGGTAATATTATGAAAAGCACTCAGTGTAGACTAGGAACAAAACCTAGGATGTCAGCTGTGCCCACAAATCCTTGTGATGATACAAGAATACACAAGGTGGTAACAGCAAGAGTAGCAAACTAAATACACATCCACTGTAAACAAGCAGCTACAAGAAAAAAGGGAAAACTAAAGTAATACTTGGCAGAAACCAAGCAGTCAGGAAACTGAGGACTGAAGATTCATGGATAGCAACACAGACTACTTTTATCTAAGGAATCAGGGCGTGGAAGAGGAAGACTTACAAAAGAACTACATTAGAAGTGAAACTCTGAAGTAGTGCTCGCTAAACCAAGAAACAGGGAAACACAGCAGAACAGCAGAGGTTCAGGAAACTAGGAAGTACTAGAATAAAGTGCAGGCTGAAGAAGCTAGGGAGCAATAAACGGCAGTGCTGGTTCAAGAAACCAGCATACACTGAAAACAGTGCGGGTTTGGGAAACAATGATAAAAGTAGGTGGAGTATGACATATCTGGAAATTAAATATTAGACAAACAGGAACACTACATCATTGAATAAATCTAGAATGAAGAAAACAAAGGTTTAAAAGATCTAATGATAACATTCCACATGATAACATTCCCGGTGTGTGAGTAAGCTAGCACCTGCAGGCCACCGGTGTGCTCATTCCTCCACCCATACCTGACCTGCAAGGGTACGGATGAATCAGTGAGCAGGTAAATCTAGGGATTGAAGTCTTTACCAGGGAAAGCCTGTAGAGTCACAAAATCTGGCGTAAATCTGGAATATGAGACAAATCCATAAAAAAATTCAGGGAGCTGTAAACCTGCATAGGTGTATTTAAAAGGGCCAAGGATTCTGGAAAATGTAGTCATTAGGAGGAATAGCTAGCTGCCTATTACAAACCTAGCATGATTCCACGATGAAAGGGAAGTGCAGAATATTGTTCAATAATCTGAAAGTAACTATTCCGATATATCACAAGGGCAGAGAGTTTATTTGAAGACTGGAAAGTCCACCAGTCATGTTTCCCTAATAGTGAGAGCAGGAGCGCAGGGAATGAATCACGACACTTATACAAATATTGAATCAAGCAAGTTTATTTTTTTATGGTTTTGGAGGAAGAAGTGTCAGAAGGTGAAACGTCCTACTTGGGATAGAAAACTGTAAGTTCTGAGTCTTATGCCTCCTTTTCATTAAAATAAAAATTGTGTGTGTGTGCCTTTGAATTACCATTGCTTTGTTTTTGTGTTGAAATAGTATTTTAGTTCTTTTGAAATACCTTAACATAATACTTATAGCATAAATTAATTTTCAGCTTTTCAAAAGTAATATCACCACTCCACATGTTTGTTCTACTACAATGTAGCTAAAGGTAATTTATATTTACCACATACTAAAGCCATTCGCATGAAAGGCAGTGTAGAATAAATAGTTCAGTGTAGAATAAATAGTTATCAGAATCATAGTATGTTAATTTTATCTATGTGTTGCATGGTGGCAAATTCATTCCTGTCTTTGGCTTTCCAAAAATGTCTTGTGCTAACTTGCTAATATTTTTCATGTTTCTTGTTCAATTTTTACTGAAGGTGACCTAATTGTGTGTTTTTCATTTTTTAGATTTGCACGAAAGGTAAAGTGCATATATTCAAATATCTTAGTATGCAGGCATGTCAGATTGACAAGACAACAGACCCTCTTTATCTGCATTCTATAGAAAGGTCGCATTTACAACAGCAAGTAGAGGAAAGGTGAGTTTTAAATGTTCATTGCATTTGTTTCCCTTGCCTAACAACATGGATAGAAACCTTGTCTCATATATATATATATATATATATATATATATATATATATGCTCGCATATGTGTGTTAATGTTTAGATAGATAGATTGTCCCAAAATGCAAAATCCCCATGCATTTTCCTCTTAAGACAGGCTACAGTAAAAACTGCTGAATGAAATGACATCAAATTCGACAGGAAATTATATTTCTGTCAGCAGATTGTGCTTTTTGTGAATTGGTGTAAATCTGTTTAGTAGTTTTCGAGAAATTAAGGATAAAAAAAAAAAAGCAATTTGGACGTTTGGGCCCTGCAACTCTCTGGAGAACGCCAATTTAAAAATAGACCGTTCTGTTTGGCTCATGGGAGCTATATTTCCCTTGGGCCATCTCACTCTCACGAGAGTCAGACTCTTTTAAGAGCATGCTCTCATTGGCTGCTAGCAACATAAGAAAATTGTTTCTGGCAGCCATTACATGACACAGGGACTCAGTGCCGGTCCTGAAGTTGTAAAAACATAAAACTGTATGGGGGCAGGTTAGGGGTACCCTGACACCCTAGCCCCCATGAAGAGGACCCAATGGGACCCCACCAATGTCCACAAAAAAGGTGCAACACTCTGAAGGGATAGAAAGAAACTCAAAAAACAGAATTGGTGGATGGGCTGCATTTAAATGCCTAATGCCCCAGGTAGCCCAGGGCTGATTTCATATGGGGGAGGGTTGCTATGTGGTCCCCTTCCTCCCGGGCCTCCAAAGGTCCTGGGGAGCCCACTGCTCGGGGCCAAAAACTGTTTAGTGGGGAGGGGAGCCATGCTCCCCTCCTCGAGCGGCCAGGGACTCTGCGCCTTTGAAGACCTAAGGAGCCCACTCCTGGGGCCGAAATATAAGAGAATGAGGGGAAGGGGGCATCTGCCTTCTCTTAAAGGAATCAGTCCGAGAATGGGCTCAAGAGCTGAAATTTAAGAAAATGGAGAGGGGGGCCTCACCTGCAAAGGCCTTTGGAGCCCACCCCAATGGCCAATTCCTTTAAGGGAGGAGGCCTGAGCCATTATTTGCCCTGGCAGTAGCCTCGCAAACCATGTCCTGGGGAGCCCACTCCAAGGACATAGTAGTTACCCTGCCCACAGCAGTGCAGAAATCTGTACTTGCTCTTCCTTGACGAGAGCATTATTAAATCTCCAAGCGGGAACAAACACCAAGTGCACTCCCATTGGGCAGGAGCTTAAAAAATGCTCCTGCCCTTTGGGAGCCGACTTTAGATCTGTTTCCCTGCCTGCAAAGATGCAGGTAGGGAAACAGATCTAAATATTGCTCCTACCCACAATGACCAGCGCCAGAAGCTGGCCCCTGAGGGCAGGAGTAATGCTGCATCAAGCTGGATGCGGGGAGCCAGCTGGGGCCGTGGGGGCCTTGGGGCTCCCCCCCTCATGGCCTCCAACATCACTATGGTGGGTGCCCTTGGTGGGCAGCAGTGCACTCACTCTTTATTTCCCTGGGGATTGGGTCCCCGGGGCCGAAGTCAGCCCTGAGAGTGGGGCAGTGTGCATCCCTCCCAATAAAATTTGCGACGGGCTCACCTTTAATTTAAAAAAAAAAAACAGCCTTGGTGGTTGTAGTCCTCAGGGTCAGGCCCTGTGGCTAAACCCCCACTGCCCCCATGTGCAGTGTGGTGTTGGCAATATGGAGGGGTGTTGGCTGCAGGGCTTGGACTTGGCAGTATGGGGGATGTTGGCTGCAGAGCCTGTCTGAGGCCATGCGTCGCAGGTGGTTGCATTAATGTAGGGTAATTAAGTATTACTTTACATTAAAAAATCCTAGAAATTCTTTTTTTTTAAAAGCAAAGGTTAAAGTTAGATGAATATGTCACTGATAACATGAACATTTTGCATTAAAAAAATCTGAAATTTACCAGTTATAGTTAGCAGCGCTAGCTTTAACTTGCTGCCCCTATTCACTGCCTATAGCCTCATGAATGACATCACTCATGACATGTTCTATGATGTAATTTATGGCACCACTATTGACATCTCAAATGGCTATAAATCATAATTATACTAAGGATTTAATGACCACTTGGTTCAGTTCTACAGATTTTCTTTAACTGTTTGGGAAATGCTTTTAAGTAAATGTTGCAAGCAGAAAGAAAATGTTTCTGAATCGGATTTCCATTGGTTATGATGTGGGTCATGATATGAGGGTCATGATGTGCACACAATCTTGGACTAAGTGGGTTTTAATTTGAGGACTGCTTGGAGGCTACGAAATTTGGAGCTGCTCAGCAGGGCAACCGTAAATCTTTATGAATCCATGAAACATTGTAAATAGACCAAGAGTTTTTAGCTTTCTCAGGATCTCCACAAATATGTATACGTAAAAAGAAGCTCAGAGAATGTTGCTCACCAAAGAATTTCAAACACTTCCAAAATTACTAAGCTTCATCCTTGGGAAGCATGCATGGGAGCAGTGGCCAGTCTTCTTCAGGACCTTGTAGTGTACTGGGAGGCAAAGGAGTTGACATCAAATCTACAATTTACAATTTTATGAAGCCCATTCAGCCACACAAAAGGACCAGGAATCAATATTGACGTTTACTAGATTTATTTACAGTTTAGTAATCAATCCAATATAGATGCATAATAGAAACAAATTGTAAAAACGCAAAATCAAAACTGGCAAGCTGAAATGCTGAAACGCTACAACAAATTCAACCTCAATAACATAAGGCATATAAGGACTGCAGTCACAGCAATGCAGAAACTAAAAAATAAATTGACATTCCTTAAAAGAATTCACAATTCTCCTTCTCCACAGCAACAGAATTAAGGATGTCCAGCTAGGTTCTAAGCGAAATAGGATAAGGTCTCAAGAGTCATAGGGCAGAGCAAGGTAGGTGTCCGCATTGTGAAGGCTCCAGTAGAAGTCTTCAGAAAACAAACCAGTGTTAGCTTATAGCTATGGACTGTAAGGGCAAAAGGGTCTGAGAGGTCTGCACCTCTCTTAAGTCTAAAATAATCTGCTGCAGCTCTAACAAGGTGAACACTGACTTAAAGTGGAAAGTTCCAGGCACAATCATATCTCTAGTCACTTCATTGAGAGATTCCAATTATTTCACGTTGTGACAGAGCAAACTTGTATCATGTAGTGATTCTCACATCCCACAGAACTCTAATGTCCAGGTTAACCTTGAGCATCTTTACATGAGATAAAAAGTGAATAGGAGGCTTCTTCTGTTCTCTAAATTGCCCAGTTCTTGCCAAGAGTTTCCGTCTCAGGCCTATCTATCTTTAATACACAGTACTCCTTTCTCTAACTAAAGAATGCACTCCTACAAAAGAAAAAACTTGCAGAGCACAGAAAAATACTTTTCACTTTAAAATGAAAGGCCTATCCATGAAAACTTTGCAAATCATGGTTAATGTGCACCTTTCAATACTAAAGTATAATGGCAAGCATTATGTCAAAATAAATGCATGTCATGAGTAAGAGCTTTCATGATTACATATGCAATGTGTTTTCAATAAATGCAATACATCAGAATATAAGTGTAAATGTGTATGAGAACTACACCTGTTCATGCTATTGTCAAACATTAGAACACACACACGTGTACATACATTTCTAATACCTACAGTGAATGCACCTTCAATAATACAGTTTGGCACTTCACTTTACATTGACAATGTTAAGTCACACAGAATATATGTTGTTGATTACATTTTGCATTACTTTTGTTATGTGTGGGGGTAAAGCCAAAATTACACTTCTCTAATCATCCGTCTGATGGTGAATCAAGCATCACAATCAAGATAAGACTCTTCATCAGATGGACCAATCAAAACCTCATAGGTTTCCTGAATTTTGATCTAGACTCCTCCATATGCTTCATTTCATCATAATATCTACACTGTCACTTCTCCATTTCAATCTCTTCTCTCTTCCTCTTAATTCCTTTCCTTGCCTTTACCCTCCTATATACCTTAAAGATCACAACTGAAAATATCACACACAAGGCAATTATCACAACTGGTCTGAAGATTAAACCCACTATTCCACTTCCCAAGTTTCCAAACTATCTGCCAACGGCAACAAATCCATTTCCTATTGCTTCTCAAGCACCTGTCTCTTCCAAGTCTTTCAAATCTCCCTTCGGATCTGTAATGTTCTTAATGTATTTTTGTAAGTTCTTACTATGTTCAGGGATGTAGGTGCAGCATTGCTGGACCTTTAACATTTGACAGACTCCACCCTCCTTGGCAAGCAGGATGTCTAAAGCAAAAAGATTATGTAAAACTATAGATCCATTAGCAACCATTTCAGTATCTACATGTAACAAAGCTACTACTGTACTGGTGAACAACTACAGTAGACAGTTTTCTTATCTTAATGTTATTCAAAATCACACCCACAGATGGAGTCATTGCACCAAAATCATCTCTCACAATTTCACCAGCACTAGTTCCTGTCTTAGATCTGGAATTCTGTTTCCACTCAGGATCATCAAGATGTTTCACATGATAAATCAATGGGAACACTACACCTAAGTACCATACCACTTATTTGGCAGTTTGAAATAAGCATACCCCCCAAAGAAAACTACAAGAATCACAGGATCGTCGCTATCTAAAAATAATTCCCATTTCCATCTGATATCAAGGGTGTGATCACATTCACTCTTTCCCACAAATAGAACAACAAATTCATCCCTACTGGTTTGTATACTCAGTTTCCCTTTATGTTGCCAGTCTAAGGTTAATGCTGCTTGACTCCCTGCGATTTGATGCTCAATCTCTTCTTTAGTCCACCTAGGCGTCCTGGTTACATTTCTTGCTCCAACTTCTACATCTCTCCTCTAGTCTTCCACCAGATCTAAAAATGTCTTCTTCACTTCTGTCAATCTACAAGTCAAAATATGTCCATGTGCATAAGCAGTATCTTGTGTCATGGTAGTTGTAAAATATCTTGTAGCTGTATCTGTGATCTCGGCATACAGATGTTTATTCGCATGCTTAAGCAAAGGAATTTTTGAAAAGGCTAAATCATAATTTGAAAAATAATATTTGGAATAACCATGTCCATAGAAAAGAGTCGTCAGAAGACTACAAGTAACACAATACATTAAATGTATGTGATGATAGGTGATGCCTTCTGTAACTGATTAGGGTAACTGCATACAAACATAACAGTCCCTCGCGTCCATAGTGACAACATATTCATAAAGCAGTTTAGTATAGCATTTAAAGAATAGTCTCCACTAGATATATGTACAAGTAACTCATTATCGTCTAGTGTGTGTAACGTACTATTCATAGCTTTCAGAGTTAGAGGAGTATCACTTTGTTTGGGTTTAACTACTGTAGAAAATGTAGGTAAAGCTAATCCTATAAGTAGAAAAAATAATACTATAAAAGGGGCAATCAATATACTTATTAGCACATATCTGTGTCTTTTTCCGTTATTAGTTTCCATGACTTCTCTACAACCAAACTGTTGAGTGTAATATAGCAGCAACAGAGTTTTCTCTGATGAGTTCCACCTGTGCAAGTGGCAAAATAGTGTTCAAATATACAGACTCTTCATGAGCCTTCCAAAACTCTACTCCGTGTTTGTCTAAATGGCACCGTTGCGCTCCTTCAGCTTGCCTCAGTACTCTTCTTAATTCCCTTTCTAAAATCTTTAATACGTACACAGTTCAGAAATCACAGTGGTAACAAGTCGAGTCAGTTCAATCCGTGGCAAGTAATTTCAAAGCAAAATCAAGCTACAAAGTTCAGTTCAAGGAGGTCCAATTTTATTTGCACTGTTATTCTCAATAATTCTCCCCAGCATCAACAGCAGACTATAGACATTCAGGTGACTAGTACCTGCAGCAGGTTAACCTTGCTCTTTTTGATCCCTCAATGAGACTCCTTCATCCTCACTGCCCCTCTAGCCAGAATCCTCAGTAACTTTTGGAATAGTCTGTGGTATACATCCCTCAGGCAGGCTCAGCCTTTCCCTCTCCTGCATTCTTGGCCACTGGTCCACTGCTCACATTAGGGTTTTCAGAGCACTAGGTGCTTCGTCAGAGTCTGAATCTGACTCATCTACCAATACAGAATGAGGTTCTCCTGTCTTTTTCATCTGCCGGTTAATCCAGACGTCCCTCCAAATCAAATGTGCTTGTTTCAGGCTCCACTTGGTTCCCAAAAGCTTGACTAACCTGCTCCCTCTGTTTCTCTGTCACAACTGGCACTTCTGGTTGAGGTGCTGTCACATCATCAAAGGGACATTCAATTCGACGAGTAGGGAGTTGGGGAGACCGCTGCATTTAATAGCTGTAGTTGTCACCAGGATAACTTGGTAGGGTCGTGCCAATGAGGCCCGAGGCATGATTTCCCCACTTGCTTTTTTACCAGGACCCAGTCTATGGGACTAAGATTGTGATGTTGCTCCTGAAGTGACAGGGCTATGGTTTCTCCGACCTGGTGAGACACAGAACGCACCAGGTCAGCCAGTCCTTTGCAGTA
Organism: Pleurodeles waltl; assembly: GCF_031143425.1. Taxonomy (NCBI): domain Eukaryota; kingdom Metazoa; phylum Chordata; class Amphibia; order Caudata; family Salamandridae; genus Pleurodeles; species Pleurodeles waltl. Next base: position 1,158,882,531 of record NC_090447.1, on the reverse strand, counting down.
ATCAAGAATCATATAATCAGTAATGTTCATGAGCATATTTGCAGGTACAGCTGGCGGTCTCATTCCTCTGCCTATGATTATCTAATGGGGGGCAGTTCCTCCGACCAAGAATACTGCGAAAACTTATCAACACAAGGGGCAAAGCATCGGGCCATTTCAAAGATGTTGAAGCACACACATTAGCCAGTTTGGATTACAGTGTGCCATTCATGTTTTCCACTATCCCTGAACCTTCAAGTCGCTAGCTGCAACGTAGTCTCTGCTCCACTTCTGTGCACAACAGTTTCAGAACCTCGTTGTTGAAGTCAGTCCCTTGGTCTGACTCTAGAGAAGTCAGGAATTCAAACCTAAGGATGAGTTCCCTCATGAACAGTTTAGCTACTGTGAGAGACTGTCATTTCTTCTGGTCGGGTAGGCTTCACCCCAACATGAGAAGATGCACACAGCCATCAGAACATATCTCAGCCTGTTTGCATACAGGTATTTCGATAAGGCACAACTGCATCCTGTTGAAGTGACCTTCTGATCTTCCTATATGGCTTTGTGTTACAGCAGTCCTCTTCCCTACATTCATCTGCTGGCACACAACACACCTGTGACACAATCTTTCAGCCATTAATCTAAACCTTAGGTTAAACCAAGTATGCCAAAATCAATGAACCATGGGATCCCTACCTACATGGGCAGGAGCATTAAAATGTCTAGCCAGAGGGGGCAACAGACTATCTGGCAACCCAGGTCTTCCATCTACTGAAACCCAAATATTATCATCACTTTTGACACAAACTGCTCTGTTACAACCTTGTTGTTCTGCCTCTGGCACTTCCCCTTGCATCTTCGTAACTTCATCCCATGCATCAGCTGTATTTAACAGAAGGTTGTAACTGGTCTCACCTGCTGTTTTGTTACAATGCTCCCCGTTGAAAACACAAGCTCTATTAGATCAGCATTTACCAACTTTGCCTACATCCGTTACCTACTGTCACATTGTCATTTCCACTGAGTTGTGCTGAGCATTTTACAACCAAAATCTGTGTAAGCAACTGCAGAGCTATGAGTAAATACTCCCCGTTTTGAATAGAAGACCCAGGTCATGGAACCTCGCTTTGACTATAAATGTCCAAAGTCATAGACCACACCAAAGCCATACTGACTATCAGTGAAAATCCTCATTCTCTGCTGTTCAGAAACACGGCATGCTCTAGCAAGAGCATCTAATTCAGCCACTTGTGAAGAGAGTACTTTGCAAAGCCATGAATCTTCGACTATGCCTTAGACTGTACAGGCTGCGTAGGCAGCTCTCAGATTTCTTCCATGGCCTCTCAAACAGGACCCATCCACAAACAGTATAAAATCAATCTCAGGTAGTGGCTCATCTGGAATGTCTAGTATTGGCTTGGTCCATACTTCTGTGACATCTAGGCAATCATGCTCTACATCTTCCCCATCTCCTTCAACTTCAGGAAGAGGTAACAGTGTAGCAGGATTCAAGGTAGTACAATGCTTTACAGTCACATTTTCAGCAGCCAAAATAATTTGTTCATAGCGAGTTAACCTGCTAATTGTCAAATTTCACTGCTGGTACGAAGTCAACAACAGATCAACTGAGTGGGACATAAACACAGTAAGGAGATAACCCATCACAATACTCTCACATTTCTCGATGCTGGCACCTGTAGCCGCCACTGCTTTAACACAACCTGGCAGAGCTGCCAAAAAGTAGCAGAAAACTAGGCCACAGGCCTAAGTGAATTTCCATGCAATTGTGTAAGCACTGAGAAGAGTGCAGCTGTCCCTCTCACTGCAAAAAGAGAGCAAAAGATTTATTTCAATCAGGCATTCTCAGTGCTGGGGCATGAGAGAGACTTTCTCTCAGCTCTAGAAAGGCAACCAAGCAATTGTTATCCAAGGGTTTTGGATCAGACACATCCTTGTTTGTCAGCCTCTGAAAAGGTTTGCCCTCTAGGGAAACATTCGGTGTCCACTGTCAACAGTAGACCACCCTTCCTAAAAAACATTCTAACTTCTCCCTAAGTAGTTGGCAGATTTATTTTACTAAAATCCTTTCTTGTAACATCTTCCTCCCTCCTTTCTCAATCTGATGTCCAGGATACTGGACCTCTTTTTCGCAGTATTGCAATTTGCTCGGGGGACACTTTGTCCACTCTTAGCTCGGTGGTTCAACAGAGCAATGGTGTCTTGCTTTCAATTTTCCTGTGTATCCGACGCCACAAACAGGTCATTGTTGTATTGCATCTGTACCGAGTTACAGGGCATGACTAAGGACTCCAGATTCTTTTTGAGGATCTGGTTAAAAATTGAGGGACTCTCAGTGTACCCCTGTGGGACTCTGCACCAATGGCAAAACACGGTTCTGACATCGGAAGGCAAAGAGGAAGTGGCTTTTCTCGTGCAGTGGTATGGAAAAGAATGCCTGGCACAGATCAATAACCCAAAACCACTCAGCCGTACATGAAATCTGGAATAAAATCATAGCTGGATTCGGTACCACGGGATATCGAAAAATTAAGGTGTCTATTTTTCTCAAGTCTTGGAAAATGCTGTAATTACCCCTAAGCTTCTGCAAGCTCTTGTAGCATGAGTTGCATGGACTTCCCGTTATTTAAAATGCCTTGCTGGATCATGGATTTAATCACTGGGGTAATCCCTGTAATCATTTCAGGAGTCAAATTGTACTGTGGGGTTCTTGGATACTCAATATTAGGTATAATCTTAATGCAGACAGGTTCAGCATCTTTGGTGTGACCTATGTCCTTTCCTGAATAATCCCAAATTCAGACTTTACAGTATCTCTAAGATCTGGTGGTAGTTCATCAATTGTCATCATGCAGAACAGTGCAACAAAAAGTCCATCTGTTGCCAATATAAAAGAAACCTCCTCATCAGGAGTATGGAGCTCAATGCCTTTCATTGTACAATAGATGGAACAGTTTAGCTAGCATAAGGGATCTCTTCCCAAGTCACTAACTGTACTAAAATGACATACAACAAATTGGTGATTCTTTTCAAAGGACCCGATCTTAACAGGCACTTCTCTTGTTATGAGGTTTGCAATTTGTTTGCTTGCAACTCCTACAACTAGGATTCTTTTTCCTGGGAGAGGTAGGTCTGGAACCTTTACTGTTCTGACAGTAAAGTGGGTAGCACAAGTATCGATCAGAAATAATACGGGGTGGCCATTCACATCACCATCTAGGAATGTACCTGTCTGGGCTACCTCTAGTGCTGCGCCAACCATGCAGTGTTCCTCCCCCTTCAGGAACAGTCATTAGGACGAGTCAAAACTGTAGTCTTCAAATGATTCAAACACAACAAATTGCTGGAATACGTGCTTCTTTTAGGAAAAATCTTGGTTCAAATTTTGTCTTGAACCATGCATATTCTGCTGTGGTATCTGGGCTTGCGGAACCTGCATCGCTACAACTTGAGGCACATTAAAAGTTTGCTTTCTCTGTTTCTGTGTATTCTGTGAATGTACAGGTTATTACTCTGGGATTCTGTGAGTCCTAACTTTTGAGGTTTCAGACAACATTCTTGCTTCCAATTCCCCAAGTTACTGTAATAATGATAAGTGTTCATCCTTTTCAAAGTAATCACATCAATTGCAGGACTCGGATCGATCAAAACACCATGTCCTCTGCCATGCCCTGGGAACCCCTTTCCACCTTGCATCATCAGAGCTCCCTGATGATACACTCCTTGCATATTACCAACATTCCTTACAAAAGATTGACTCTGACTTCCTCCCTGTTCTGCTTTCATCTGTGCTGCCATCAACATTTCCTTCAATCACTTCTGCTTCATTTGCATTTCATCATCGCAGTATTTTGCATACCTCAAAATCTCATCAACTGACTTATCTTGCCAACAAATCCAATGTTGCTGGATCATCAAGCTGATCTCAGGTCTCAATCCCGTCACAAATCTGGACACAAAATTTCCCACGTCTTTAGGTTTGAGAGTCTCCACTCTACTATGCAGTTTAAACACCTGCAACAATCTCTCATAAAAAGCATGCACTGATTCTTTGGGCTCTTGTGTCATCCTTTCAGTCCTAAGCCAAACCATTTCCTTAGTTGATATCTTTCCTTTCAAGAAGGTAATCACTTGTTGCTACTTTTATATCACCAATGGCGAAGGGACATCTGTTATCGAGTTTTTATCAGGATCTCTCTCTGGCCACTCTGTAGCCACATTACAATCTGCCCACAAGTCACTCCTTGCCACAGTGCCAAATAAAATGTTCAAATCCATCCACAAACCTTGTACAATCTTCACAAATCACTAAAACCTGTTTATACCATTCTACATGGTTTTCTCTCAGTCTGGGAAAATCATTAGTGAAGGATGCAAGATCACTCCTACTCCAAAGTACATGAACATAACATCCACCAGGCACTTCCCTTAATGGAAAAGCTGAAGTACCCCTTCCATCCCTTAATTATGGGGGTGGTTCTCTCTTTGGTTTCTTTTGTTCCTTCCGAATGCTCCTAATTAATTCTTTAATTTGCATTTTCATTCCTGCTGTTCTCATACTGCAAATGTCATTCTTATCAAAACATACACAATAGAGTTTCTGCAATGACTTGGTTCGACATAAATCTGCCTGATAAGATTGAATCAATTCAGACAATTTATCATGAGCTTATCCTGCATGTTTAGTGACATCTTTATACATGAATACAAGTTTGTTCTCCTGATAGTAGTCTAATGAGGAAAGATCAGGATTCCCCAATATCATCTCATCTAATTCTTACTTTAATTTGACCACATCCACTGCATTTTCTCTCACTGGTGAATTATTTATCTGCCTGATCCTGAACCTTGGCCTTCTCCTGGGGACCCATTAAAGAATCTAATGAAATCGTCTAGGGGTTCAGAATTAGTTCCATTTTGTAATATAGGGGTGCTGAGCACGACTCAACCATGTCAATGTTTTGCAATCCTGAGGTGGACTCTCCTCCAGGAACAAATCCTGTCTGATTTACAATTGCGTTTGGAGAGGCAACATGAGGAGTATTTGTCTGTGCAGGGACTAAAGAAGTTCCTCCTGTATGTACTGTTAAAGTATGTGTCACAGTTCCCGATGTCTCAGGTCTGTATGATGGGACTGCAGGGCCAACAGTGACTGGAACAGTAATAGCGTCTGCCGTGTCAGGAACAGGAGAGTTTATAGGGGGATTAATCACTGAACTTTCTACTGTCAAGTTCTGACTCCAATTCACCGGTGCAGTCGGTGTTCCCATATTTATACCAGTAGCTTTCATTCCTTCCATTTGGGCTACATTATATGCAGGTGGACGTTCTGATAACAACGATCCAATATGTTATCACTAGAATCACTATCTCTGTCTTTGTCTAGGTTCTGTGTATCCTATATCTTCTCCCTTTTCGATTTCCTTGACTTTCATTTCTCTTTCTCCTGATCCATCATCTCACTTGTCAGTGCTGGGTACAGTCTAGCTCCCGGTATCATGTCAGTCCTCCATCTTTTTTGTTTTGCATCCCATCTAACATCTGCACATGTACGCATTGCTTTTTAGACCCTTTCTTGAAATGTTTGCCTATCCTTGGCTAGGGCTGCATACTTTCAAGCATTAAGTCCTTCATAATGTGCAGGCCTAGGCCATGGTTGAACCTCATACAATACTCTCCTCAGATTAACATGGAAACCTCAATGCACCTTCCATTTCTGTGATCCTTTTCCATTGGTTGAACCAAATACATGTATGAAGACCCACATTTATAGACATATAATGACCTGGCGTATCTTGGGGTGGTGCTTCTTCCCCTACTCGAACAGGTATTTCCACAGCTCCCCTCAATAGATCTCATAAAGCCTTAAAACACTTCATTTTCCAACAATATTTTTTCAGCAATTACAATTTGAAATCCTTTTCAAATTAAAATTAGCCATTCACCCACAATCCTCGTCTGACACAAATAGTAGTGCAACACTCTGACATAAACAGCCATTACCATGTGGTCTGGCCATGTCCTGTGATCCAGGAATACTGGTGGACTGTACTGGATGTATTGTCTGTTGTGATGGGCACAACTGTTGCCAGAGAGCCCAAGATCACCCTGCTGGGTATACATCATGACCTGAGAGGACCCAGGTGAGACTGGATAATGGTGGGGGTGGGAATGGTGATTGCCAAAAGATATATTGCCGGAACCTGGACTTCTTCGGCGGCCCCCTTGATCATGGCCTGAACTCTGGGCATTGACTGGTGTGGGTAATTAGAGGAAGTTATTTATGAGGCATGGGGATGCCCCCGTAAATATGATAGAATCTGGAAAAAGTGGTGGGACTATCATGATATGTCGCCCAGATTACCCTGTGACATCAAGCTGTTGTAATTATGGGTTCTGTGACTTGGGGAGTTAGCTGGGAATGCAACCTGATACTGATGTATTGCAATGTGATTATTTGCTTGGGACGGACAAATATTGTTTTGTTGTTATTGTACAAATCTGCAATAAAATGCTTCTATTAAAAAAAACTGTCAATACCAGCGTGACCCAATACCAACTGATGGCACACTGTGATGTCAACCTCACGCTTTGCAGTGGCCCACCCTCCTTTACAATTTTCACAAACGCACTCTTCTCAAAGCTAAACATGCACAACAAAATGCTAAGCAAATTCAACAAACAACTTTGTCTGCTTCACTAAAGAGATTAAAGTAATGAACTACACATGCAATGGTTTATAGCGATACTTTCCGACCCACTCTGACTCATACTCAAATGAAACCTCGACCTGCAGGGTATCACCTGGATTGGCATTGTTTCTTCCTGTGCACTTGGAGTTCACACTCCAACCACACTTTATTCTCACGCAGTGATAAATGTGCCTATCTCAACTGTGCAGGCGATGATGTCTCATGACAAGCACCACCAAACTTAGCAGACAATTACACTTTTTAATACTATCCGGGAATCTTAAGCCGCATCTGACCACATAACAACTTCAACTTCTATCCATCAAGCACCACACTTGCACAACAACTTAAGCAATACTGCATCACACCACACAATCTCTCGAACACTGCAATCTAGACATAAGGAATTACAACAAGCAACCCTATTAATGCTCACTCCTCCACTGTTACAACTCTCTCCTGGACGGCTGGAATTCCATCCATCCTCTGACTCTAACCATGGGTTTGAAGGCTTGGACAGGGTTTGGGTAAATCTAGAATGGGGAACACTCTAACTTCCTGTTCCAGTAATTAAGCATCCATGAAATTACTGCCACAATTTTAGGAATAGGAAAAGCAATAAGTTGAAATAAAACCTCAAATTGGTGTTAGATACCAAGGTTCAAAAGGGCACAAATACTAAATTAAGTGTAAAATATGAAAAGCTTACAATGAAAAGTAATGTCCAAAAGATTTGACCAACCATAAAACCAAATTAATATATTGCAGTTGAATATTCCAATTGGGAAATATGAAAATACTCAAGCAGAATGACCAATACTGCAATTACTGCAAACAAAAAGTACATTTGAAAATTGTGAGGCTAAATTGAATTACAGATTAGTTCAAACATTTTGAATGTTAATAGTAGCCCTCTGAACCATGTGTTACTCTAAAGAGGATTTTTACCCCATTACGAGGGGCTCAAAGCAGAAGCCCCAGGAGAGGGACGAAAGGAGACTCCGCACACTCTGGAAGCCGGACTTCTCAGCTGATCTGCTTGGGCTGCAGGTAGCTGCTGCGCATGCCCCCTCTTGCCTGCTTACTGCAGCTTTGAGGGGAGCAGCAAACAATCCTCCCAGCTGTAGTGAAACCACGCTGCCCTCACCCCACCGTCCATCACTGCATGACAGCCCTAAAAATAACACTCACACACATTTGCCGCCTGCTCCAAGCAGCTATTAAACGTGAGCTGATTTGGGCTCATTATTTCCCCAGGAAGGATGACAAACATACAGATTTGGACCTGGTATTCATAAGTCTGCATGCTATTCTCATTGTTAGGGAAATAACTTTTAGTTCTTCGATTTAGGTGTTGGAATACTGGCCGAAATCTGAAATTCAGGCCCTCTGGTATTCCCATCTTGTTTCAAATGCTGTCCATTGTTCGGCCATATCATGGCTGGGGTCAGAAGAGTATCTTTAAACACAACACAACACGTTTTACTCTGGACGTCCACTGTAGACATAGTTATTGTGGCCCACTGTGACATCAACATTAAACCCGCAATGCCACCTCCGTTTTAGATTTTTTTTTCACATGGAGTTTGGAGGTGTTCTGTTACAATATTTCATGTAATCAGGGTTTTTTGCACCAAGGATACAGGTAAAACAACAGTCTTTCCATAAAAGATCAAATATTGCGTATAATTATGATTTCTTAGGTGTTGACAGCTTTTGGTATTAGACGAATGTTCAAGAACGCATTACAAGACCCCCTCCCCAAAGCCCCCATATCTGCTGATGTACTTCCTGTCTAGCAGCTTAAAAACGGACAATGTGCAGTTCAAGCCATACTATATTGGAGTGTTACTTTAGTCAAATCATTGTCAAACATATTTTGCCAAGCATTTAATGATGTGATATTGTTTTACCTTTAGCATTGAAGACATTTATCCGGCAAAAAAAGACTCTGATTCAGGAGTTGGTAGTGACAATGGAGACAAACGTTTATCTGCAATTGAGGTAACTTGACATACTACTCCTCAGTTCGCTGTTTGATATCTTTGCTTTTTAACATCATAATGTAAGCTGAGGCTGTGTTATTCATTCAGAGACTAAGGCCCTCATTCTGAGTCAGCTGCGCAGGTGCTATTTATCTCACCAATAAAATCCAGCGCCATTGGTTCAGAGTTTATCAGGTGTGATAAATAGCACCTAATCTGAGTTTTGGGGAATCACATGCAAATTCTCGTGCTTAACACACCAAAAAATGTGCCTGTTAGGGGAAATCCTGTATTATTTTCCAATGATAAATTCAAGAAGGTTTGACTTGCCCAAATTTAAAGAGGGATGAGGTATTTAATGTACCGTAAATACCACTCCACTAGGAATTCCTACCCCTGTGAAAACAGGGGTTTGTGCAGGGGGCGGAAAACACTGACCCACTTGGAATCTGGTCCTAAATGTGCTAGAGTACTCTAAGTTGTAAGACTGAACAACGGTCCTGTACATTTAAGACAGCAGTAGTTTTTGTGTAGTTTTTTTATTCGCACTTTCAATATACATTGTGATAAAGACATTTTGCATATATTTGTATCCTTGCAACATCAGATTTGTTTTATGTAATGTGAAATTTGTGGAGCTCTTAGTTTGCCTTTTCCGCTGCCTCTTGCTACTGCTCAGCCTCGTGATACTCTTCCACTGCTCCTCAAACTGCCAGGCCAGGTCCTCCCTGAACCGGATCACTAGCAACCTAGGACCAGGTTCACCCTAGTTAGGGCTCTTCAGCCAGGTATAGCTTGGTTCCAGTGGCACAGTGAGCCCAGGACCCATGTCTGGGCATATCCACCTCATTGATGGCACTGTGTAACTGAACATTGGTATGGGATTCTGGGCTATTAGCAGGCTTGGCAGCTAGAATGCATATATGATCAGACCCACACTTATTGTGGCACGTAAGCCAAGAAATTAAGCTCAAACTCTCCAGGAGGTGATCACAAGTAAGATATCACCAAATATCATGAAATATTACCATCCATCCCTTTAGTTACCCATCAGAAAACGAAGCCTTTTCCTTGATACTCAGTTGTCAAAATATCTTACTGAAAACAAAAGTTGAATGTTCTTTCTTCACAAGCACCTATATTAGAACACAACCATGTTGGCAGTAACATTTTGGTTAAGATGGCTATAAATATAGTTAATTGTCTCGTACTTCTCAAGTTTCTCCAGATTATCATGCAAGAAGGTTTGGCATTAGCCTATTTCAACTAGTTGCAGAGTTTTTAGTAATTTCTGTGTGTTATAGTAATTAGGAGTGCAAGTCAGGATAATTAATTGGCTGGCATTGAACACATGTATCTGCTTCTCTACCATATATCATTGTATCTGTCTATTTCGGATTCTGTGAGAGTGCCTGTCTTGTAACAAATGTTAGAGGCACCACATCCATGATTAAAGGCTATGACAAACAACCAGTATTGACAAACTAGTTGAATGACCGCTAATAGTAAAGCTATTTATTGGATAAATATCCTGTCAGAAATATTTTATAAGACTCATTTGATATTCTTTTATTCTGCACACATAGTTCACTTCTTACACAGTGCTTATGGTACATCAGATAATAATAAAGCTGACTGCGCCTAGCTTAGACAAAAAACACTGCTATGAAGTGCCCGCCTTCCCTACTCCGTACTTGACCGCTAAGAAAATAATTTTTTGGTTTTCATAAAGGTTTACAGGTTACAGATTTTCTCCCTCCGCTATCCTCTCCCCACCCCCAAAAAAAGATGCTGGGTGCCTGGAAAAATGTCTTGCTTTATGTAATATGAGCACGGTGCGTTTCGGTTAAGAGGTGTTGAATTTTCCTTGGAGCAATTCTCCCCAAATACTTAGTCCGATTCAGCATCTCCAAAGTCATGTAGCAACTAAAGTGTTTTAATTGCTGTTTTCATTGGTTGTAATATGTGTGCAAATGATGTCTAACATACTGTTAAAATATGGGACGTTGTGTAAGGCTCTGCATGATGCAGGTTATCCTTTCTGTCATTTGAGCCCACAGTGTCTCCTTTTGGCTATATTTTGGGTCTTACCTCAGTCGGAATCTTGGGTTAACCATGGTAATGCTGTGGAATTATGGGGTGACTATGGGGAAGAGACTGAATGTAGGTAGGTTGGAAGGTTGGGACGTAGCAGTTGAGAATGAGCGAGAGAAGAAGGTTGCAGTCCTTGACACCTGTTGATTCACCCCACGTGTGACAGTGTCCCGAAGACTGCTGCTGTTTCATTCATCTGGATTGGAGGCCGCTGCTGTTGATTCTAAGGACTGTCAACCTTCGTACTATTGGGTACTCTAAGTAAGCACTTTGGTGATATAAGGTGAGGCTACTTATACTTCCTGCTCTCTGCAGTTTTTCCCGGAGTTTTCCTCTGTTTTGCTCTGTGCATGCGAAAGCACAAGCGCTACCAGCACCAAAGTGAGTCTTCATGGGCACACGCATGTTGCTCTACGTGCCTACATTCAAAAGCAGCCTCCATTTTTGATTGGGAGATTTTCAGTGGTACAACGCATGCTACTCAATGTAAATTTAATGTCAGGAGCTGCCTGCGCATAAGGTGACAGGCATACCTGCTGCCCTATTAAAGAATTACATTTATTACAAAGTTGTGGCTGTCTTCAGCGTTAACAGCGCTGCCTGCACACACGGTGACAGGCACGCCAGCGGCCATATCAAAGAACTATATTCATTAGGAAACTGTGACAGTTTTCAGTATTAACAGCACTGCCTGCGTACACTGTGGCAAGCACACCTGCTGCCATATTAAAATATCATATTCATAACGGTGATAGGCAGTAGTTTTCTGCGTGTGCCACCCACTGAATATTTTACATTGGGTGCAGAATCTTTGAATACAAAGACTTATATAGCTAAATTCTGCCTGCACATGCTACTCATTGTAAATTTCATGCCAGGAACTGCCTGCATATACTGTGACAGGCACACCAGCTGCCATATTAAAGAATTACATCCATTAGGAAGTTTCAACTTTAACAGTACTCCTTGCGCATACGGTGATGGGCACACCAGCTGTTATCACTGAATGTATCTAATTTATTATAGTGGAAGCGCATCTTTGCAATAAGTGTTTTCACTGGAAGCGCATCTGTGTTATTAGTGTTCTCTCTGATAGTCACCAGTTATTACATGTGCTTCAACAGTGATAAGCACACCAGTTATGTGTATACTTCCACGATCGCATTGTCCGTAATATCTATGTGGCACCTTTCCATACTGCATTTTATGTACACATACCTGAATAATGCAAAATTAAATTGTTCCACCTACAGCATTTTCCCCAAATCCTACAGCTCCTGAATTGGACTCAGAAATAGGGAAGGAAGGTTTAGAAGCTCATCTTGATGCTTTGGAGGGAGAGACCTTTACACATGAAAGGAAATTTGCTATCTTCTCACATTGTTTAGGATCAGAAGGGTGTAAAGTATTAAGACACATACCAAAAGTAGAAATTGCATTAAACGAAAGAGAAGGCGCATCAATGAAAATTCATGGCCATCAAATCTCTCGACACAAGATTTAAGACATGCAAGAATGTCATAATGGAAAGGCACAAATTTGATAAAAGAGTACAAATTGCTGGAGAATCAGCATCTAGTTTCGTAGGTGCCTTAAGAACCTTAGGACTATCTTTTGAATATAAAGCTTTTGAAGATGAAATGATCAGAGATCAATTAATTGAGAAAACTAACAACTAAAACGTTCAAAAAGCGTTATTATCCACACATAATTTGACTTTAGAAATAGCTGTGGAGATAGCAACCAGAATAGAAAGCACCATGTCATACATGGGACAAATAACATTGTCAAATGTGAAACATCAACACCAGAATGTATTAGCTATAAAGTGCAAATATAAGAAAATTTAAACGATGGAAGACAGTGATAAACTATCAGATAAGGCTAAAAATCAACCTTTTAAACAGTTGGTGTGATACAGGTGTGGTACCACATCTCATTTGGGAAATTCCAGTGTATATCCTGCAACAGACAGTTTGTGCGCCAAATGCCTGAGAAAAGGTCCCTTTGCCAAGGATTGCAGATCGCCAGGCAAAATGCTAGCAAAAAAGGTGCACAAAGTGGAACAGAACAAACTATACGAAAATGATGTATCTTTTGAGAGGCAGAGGAAGTACTTACTGTTGGAGCCATATCCATGAGTTATGAGCAGGATGGAGAGGTGTGGGGAGTATCCTTAAATATTGTGAAAAGGCCTTTTTGCAAATTAAGCATTGATGGTCAAGAACTTAAAGTCATGGCAGACTTACGATCTCCTTACACTCTACTGAGTGAAAAAGTATAGAAGGAGACTTTTAAAGGAATTCAACTGAAGAACTCAGCAATTCGCCGTGTGGATTATGGAGGAAACCCTTTAGAGATAGTAGGGGAATTTGAAGCTGAATTCAAATTTCAGGACAGCATAACACAAGGCGTTGTATATGTACCTGAAGACAAGGCTTGTTTATTTGGATGCTATGATCAAAAGTAATGAGAATTCGATTGGATCCCAACAATCCGGCTCAAGTGTTATTGAGGAAGGAGTACATAAAAATGTGTTCAGTAGACAAAAGCATGTGGAATTTTTTTATCAGGAAGTATTTCAGAAGGATTTAGGCTTATTCAAGGGTTTCGCACACAAAATAAGTGTGACTGAGCATTCTAATCCAGTGGTGCATAATGTTTGCAGAGTGCCATTGCCTTTAGGTTCTGAGTTAAAGCAAGAACTGGAGAAATTGTGCAGGCAGGATGTAATTGAACACATTAAATGCTCTAATTGGGTTTCACCAACAGTGATAGCTCACAAGGAAAATGGAGCGATTTGTGTGTGTGTGTGTGGAATTGTGTGATTTAAATGAGCAGAAATGGGCTGATCGTCATCCCCTCCCTCATATTATGAAATGTTGTCTGCTTTGAAGGGGGGGGGTAACATTTTCAGTTTACTAGATATGACTTCCACCAAATTAATCTTCAACCTGATTCTAAACACTTTACTTCTTCTATATCTCCGGAAGGGTTATTCCAATTCAAGAGTATGCCTTTTTGGATTAGCTTCAGCTTCTGCCGTTTTCCGAAGAGTAGTGAAAAGTTTATTTAAGGGTCGTGAAGGCATTGTTGCATTTCAAGATGATGTATTATTCTTTGGGAAGGATCAAGAACAGCATGATAATTGATTACATTAAGTCTTGTCCATTTTAAAAGAGAGAGGAATTACTCTTAGTGCAGAAAAGCGTAAATTTAATACTCCCGGTATCAAGTACTTGGGTTACAAATTGTCAGATGAGGGAGTTCAACCTGAAGCATATTTAGTCAAAGCAATTGAATATTTCCACCCAACAGAAAATAAAGACCAATTACGTTTTTTCATGGGATTAGTTCAATTTTACACTAGATTCATCTCAAGATGTGCTGAAAATCCATACAATTTGATAAATCTCTTAAAAAGAATGGTAAATTTGAACGGATTGGGGAATGCAATCATGAGCTTGATTAAATAAAAAGTCAGGCAATACACTCTATTCTGGTTAAACCATTTGATACCCGGGATAAAAACATTATCATGACGGATGCCAGTAAGAAAGGCCTAGTTGGTGTTTTAATGCAGCACAAGCAGGGTAAGGGTGAGGTGGTAGCATTTGTTTCTAGGAGTCTCAGGGGTTCGGAGTCTTCTTATTCTGTGATAGAAAAGAAGGGTCTAGCATGCTAGTGAGGCATAGTTCATTTTGAACCCTATTTGTGGGGCACAAGTTTTAGAATACTGAAATGGCAGTATTGGCTTCAAGAGTATGATTATCGGGTTGAGTATGTACCTGGTGTCAAGAATGTATTGGCAGATAGCCTTTCTCGTCTTCCTGTTCAAGATCAACAAGTTGAAATGGAAGAAGTATATGAGGATGACGCACAGTTAGTATGAACAGTTGAAAGGCATTGTGAATGAGCATTATCAGAAGAAGAATGAAAATTAGCAAGTAGTTCTGATGAACAGATCAGAGAAGTGAAGGAATGCATTCTGCAAGGGTGAGCTCGATGGGATCCTAAAGCAAAACTGAGCGATGCATATAAACAGGTTTATAAAGAGTTGTCTATTGTTAATGATCCTTTATAGAGATCCAGTGTTTTAGTGGTTCCAGATGGGATCAGAAACAGTGTGTTAACTTTGGCTCATGAAGGACATATAGGAATGTGTGCAATGAAGAGACGGATTAGAGAGAATTTTTGGTGGCCTCGACTAGATAGAAGTGTTGAACATTATGTGACGATTGCATGAATTGTGCTATAAGTGATAAATCCCAGGTCCCTACCCCTAGTGCAGAGAGGCTTTAAAAGTATCCAAATAAGGCATGGAGCAAATTAGCAATAGATATTATTGGTCCCATGATACTGGCAGGTGATGTATCTGAATACAGCATAATAGCAGTGGACTTTAAAAGCTGCTAGCCAGAAACCAAATCTGCGAAAGAACCAAACAGTTTAAGAATAATAGGATTTGTGGAATCGTTTTTTAATAAGGAAGCTGTTCCTGACGAAATTTTGACAGACAATGATCATCAATTCACTTCTACACGATTCACAGCATTATTTAAATGACCAGGAATGAAACATGCTAAGACTTCACTATATCATCCCAGAAGTAATGGTATCATAGAAATATTTAACAGAGTTATCAAGGAGAATGTGCAGTTAGGGTAACAAGATTAAACTGTAAATTAGAATTAATGAAGTTACTATGAGCACCACTCCCAATGCTGACTCTGGTGTATCATCTTTTGTGTTATTAAGGTTCCTGATACCAAAGTGACAAGACAGTGGATGGGGGATTTTTCAATTTGTAAACACAAAATGGAAAATGTAAGCAGAAAAATATTAAAAGCCCAAAGTAAATATGTGGATGAACACAGAAAAATGACAAAGATTGAGGTAGGAGATTATGTGAGAGTGAAAATTTCAAGAATAATACGCAAGGGGGAGTCCAAATTTTCAACACCCAAAAAAGTAATGGAAGTGAAGTAAAATAAGAATGACCAAAGCAAGAAATATAAGGTGTGTGGAGAACAGTGTGAAGCCCGCAGAATATCCACAAGAAGGAAGAAAGTGCCATACAAATTTCACGAGTATATACTTAGCTAATTTATATTTCTCAAATTATATAATAACACTATTCATGTGAAAGAAGCGTATGCTTTTATTGGAGTACTTTGTAGAGTCATAGCTGTATGTAATATAATTTGTCATACACTTGTTATTTTGGTAGCTCATATTATAGTCTGCACAATAGGACAGTTATGTTGTTTTTTCAAAACAGATTCTAGGGTCAGCATTCAAAAACTGTATATATAAGGGGGATGATCTGTTGGGTCTTACCTCAATCGGAATCTTGGGGTAACCATGGTATCGCTATGGAATTGTGGGGTAACCATGTGGAAGAGACAGAAAGTAGGTAGGAGTGAAAGGTTGGGAAGTGGCAGTTGGAGAAAGAGCAAGAGAAGAAGGGTGCAGTCATTGAGTCCTGTTGAATCACATCTAAATAAAGAAATTACCTGAAGCTCTGATTTGTATCTTACATCTTTATACTATACAAACACTACGTATACACATATCAAGAGCTTAAGTGATGTCTGTATTATCGTCCAAACTCATACATTCGATGAGCAAGTGTCAGCTAATACATCAGTGGAGCTCTGCAAGTTACTTACCACCAATATCTTGGACATGACACCCTTAAGTGTTGTTTGTCACAGAGGAATTATTGCTGTACTCTTTTTTTCAGCTAGGGTTTTTTTGTTTGGTTTAATGAACATTAAGGATACATTTCTTTTATGATTTACTATCCTTTGAGCTTTACATTCCCCACCACCAGTTTCCCAGCTAGGACTGGATGCGGGAAGACAACCATGCTGGCCTTTGCAGTGATGATGCATTCAGCATGTGCTCACCATGGTGGTCTCCTACATTCCTAGTAGAACATCAGTAGGAGAGTGGGTTTTAATGAGGAATGGTTTCCACAACAATATCCATCCTAAAAGATGCAGAGGATGGTGAAGAAGGATACATGGCATTCTAGCTGAAAATTGACAGTGCCTGTACTAACAGCTTTTGTGACTGAACTCTACCCAAAACAGTGATTGCATCAAAAACGTATCACTTTGTGGTAGGACTTCACTGCCGTAACTTTGTCTGAGCTTCACTGTGAGCACTTAACTTTTCTGCTGCAGTTGAACTATTGTATGACTCATGTTCTCACCAGTCTGACTTGGGATATCCTGTTGGAGGTATTAAATGAATGAAAAGAAGAAGGGAGTGTATGAGACTATTAGAAAGAGGAAAGGAGCAAAGAATATCAGAAGAACATTGAAAAGTATGCCATGGAGGGGGGAAGAATGTGAGGGGAAAGATGAGCGTTATAAATGGGAAGAGGAAAAGGAGGGAGAGTGGAAGCAGTGAGATATGAATGTGGGAAGACTGAGACAGCGCAAGAATGTATAAGACGGAATCCAGATAAAGAGCAAGAAGGAAGATTGGAAAAGTGAGTGTGCACGAAAGGAGATGAAGAAGACCAATGGGAGAAAATAATGAAATGGAAACAAACCTGTCTTGAAGTTGTAGTAAAGGGAGATGAGAAGAGATAGACACAACAGAGAGGAAGGGTAATCAGTAGACAAAAGGGAAAGTGGGTGACGAAGTTGAGGGTTGTGCGGGTGTACAGTGAGATGTAAAAGGGAAACCGGCAAAGAATGGAAGGGAGAAGATTTTATGGGAAAGGATGAAGTGAGAATGGGAAATTGGGTAGCATAATGAAGAACGAGAATAGCACATATAGCAAAATAAAACAAGTGTGAAAGAAAGAGGGGAACATTAGATGAATGTAGAAGAGGAGTGGGAAAGAATGGCATTGAGGGGGAAAATGAATTGGGAAAACCAAACCAGTTATATAAATGCTAGTTGACCTCACTATATAAACTGAGCACAAGGTTAATTGAATCATTCATGGGTATGGTTACATATTTCTCCATGTCAGGAAGATACTCTTTGGCTCATTTTGTATGCCACTATTTGGTAGGTTCAGAGAGTTCCCAGCGAAAAGAAACACTTGCTCTGTTTTGTTCCTGGCGTGTTTTTTGTGCCCCTTTACAAGTTTCCCAGGGCGTATTGGGGAATAATAAGAGGAATAACATGTAATCACAGTATTACTGCACATTAATGTATAATGCATGTCACCACTACGAATGACTATAGAAATATACAAATAATGCATATTTAAGTAACTAATAGCATTTTTGTGGTTCGCACCATAGGGGAGGTGGCTTAGTATAATATTGCAATTTGAAAATGGCCCCTAGCAAGATAGGTTTTCGACCTCACTGCTGTGCAGTTTGCTGCGCTTCCCCGGCAGCTCCCCTTCCCCCCAAGAGCTGCTGCGCTGGCTGTGAGGGAGGTAGAAGCTCTGCTCCCTCAGGATGATTTCAGCGGACCGCTCAGTGCCTGCGCCCAACCACACCTTCTGTTCCCAGGGGACTCTACCACTTGGATTTTCTCTCTGAGGCCACTGTACATGATTTGTGGAATCTAATGCTAAACTGAATTTAGATTGTTAAAGGAGCAGATTTCGGAATACCTGAATATTTTTCGATGAGTCCTCAACATTCAGCAAGTCAGCTGGACTGCAACCCTGTTACTAAAGGTTAAGGCTCACTCCATTCACGACCACATAGCCCACAATACACTAGTTCCTGCTGGAGGAGGAGCTCTTTGATGCTTGCTGGTGCTAAAAAAAGAGTTCTAATTTTCATGCAATGTGGGAAACACCTGGACACGTGCCTAGGCAAAGACCGAGCCCGGACGGGATTGCGTCTGCTTGTGACTTGCTGGGCTGGGCCACATCTCTTTCTTCTACCTCTTTTGAAGGAATCATGGGTAAGTGCAAAGATTCAGTTCTAAATAGTCATGTCACACATAAACGTTCATATGTTATAACTTCTCTCAATTCAGTGGTGGGTGACATAAGTGAGGAAATTATCTCAGTGAGCAGGAGTAGGGACTTACTATGAGCAACCTAGAGAGATCTATTGGCCCGGCAAATTTGGCGGGTGCTCGACATGTGCATGACCAAAACCTGGCTCTAGTGGAGACATTGATTACCATCATTGAGCCCACAGATAGTGCTACTTCAATGACTGTGGTTGTGGATGTTCATCCAGTGTCTGCTGAAGTTTTTGTGGTCTCAGAGCTGCCTACCCGTAGAAGGAAAACAAGGATTTGTCTGTAAGAAAGATTCAAGGGATGCAAATGGCAAGTATTACAGTGGAAGTAGGAGAGAGAGAGAGAGAGAGAGAGGCTTTCTTGGGCCTCATGATTTAACTAGGGTGAGAAAGGGCCCAAAACGTGATGTTCTAAAACTTATGGAGCAGCTCTTGAACTGTTTTTATTCTAAGATGGAGCTGTTAGTAACACCCTCTTTTTAGGTTTGTGATAATAGATTGATCACAACTGAAAACTCCATTTTGGATTTGCAGTCCTCAACCAAAACAATTGTCTTTACAGGGCTGTTGCAGGTGCATAATGTTCCAGGTTTATTTTAATGGCAAACCAGTAAATTTGATTCCCTGTTTGGGTCACTTTAATGGTACATGGGAAGCAGGGACTGAGGGCCTCTTTCAGCAAGAAGTGAATTGAGTTTCTTGTACTGAGCACCTAGCTGTCAGGGCTCCTCCATTAGCTTTATCTAACAACTCTACTTTTTCTAGAGGCAGACATCACCCTAATCAGTTAGATCAAGGGGGGGAGAGAAGGCTTGCTGGGAAAGGTGGTCAGCAGGCTCCTCTTACACAGGCCATGTCAGTTCAAAGTAGACTTAATTTGATACCTGATGCACTGCCATATGATGCTATATTGGTGACCGTCCCTCTGATAGAAAAGAGAGTTAACAAATCTTTAGACCAACTGAACAATAACGTAGTAATTTGGTGTAATGAACATAGAGGGAATACCTCCTACTTAATCACATTATGATGTCTAGGCATGTTGGTTGGATCAGCATGGGGCATTCAGTTCTGAAGGGGTATTGTATAGTGATACATTTTTCTCAACCTGATTTGACAGGAAGGCTTTTGTACCAGTGCCATGTGCAGAATTTTACAAAAGGAATACAGGTTCGTCCACTTGGGGGTTTATCCTCCAACTGTGTATCAAATGTATTGAAATAGTCCTGTTATCCCCCAGCCCATCCGCGCACTAGTGGAATGAGAAACTTTAATACTGCCAAGTCTAGTAGAGCTGAGTCATTGGATAGTCTTGAGACTATTGATTGTCTTGATAGTACTATGGGTGGGTGTGCTTGTCCCGCAGCACGATGTATTTCATGTAGCCATAACACCGCTTCCATGTCATCATCTGGTACACATCAGATTTCTAAAGGCCTGTCTTCATGTGCTTTGGATGCTGTAAACGCATCAGCACACTCCCATCTCAGCAAGGTAAAAATAGAACCACAGCTGTAGGAAATGAGAGCTGGCACCATTTGTGACATTACTGGGCCGAGCTGGACACCTCCAATTTCATCAGAGCACTGGCAGGAAACACCTGTGAAAAGTTGTGAATCAAAACTGCCAAAAATGAGCTGGTTATTTTATCCATTTAGGTACCCTGGAGACCAAATTGTATCAGTCACACAGCTTGTCTGACCCCAGTGGGTAAACGGATGTGTTCATGAATGAACCTCAGTATTGAGTGATGAAAATTTTCATGCAGCAGACATAGGTTCATCAAATTAAGGTTTACTGACTTGTATTGGAGATAATCAAAGCTGATTTAAAAGTTACAGGCGCCGATACAGATAAGGTATATATTCAAATAGGTTCACACTTTTAATGAGGACAATGAGGATTTGCTAATACAGAGCAGTTCCCGCCCTTAGGGACATCTTGGTGCACAGGAAAAGAGAATTTACACGAGATGCTGGGAAGGCAAGAAAAAAGCTGCAAAATAGTTATGCCTACAGGAATTCCTGAGGCTAACAATCAACAGAACAGATGTGCCTTTAAGCAAAGATGAAGTTAAACAATGAGGGGGCGGAGTGGAAGAGCGCTTCTCAGTTTCGAGCCAAGACAGACAAGAGAACAGCCCCTTGACTGGGACTAGTTCAAGAGAAGAGAATTTGATAGCAGAAAAACATTAGACTCTAGAACAAAAGGTGGTCGGTATATCGAGAAGCAGTTTCATAAGCTAGAGTGGTCTGTGCTGTAAATGGCTCAGTTGAGTTTCCCATGAGCAGCTGACACATGATCAAAATTGCCTAGCCACGCAACCTTATGGATTGCTAAATTGTAGACTTTTGGTAAGTTCTTAAAAGCAATATATGTGGAAGAACCAGTCATAGGTGATTGCAATTGTGCCTGGGAAAGAACTGGTGCAGGTACCAGTCTAGAATGGAAGTACTGAGGCAGAAAGGGAGGGATACACATATAACGTTCAAGGGGATATAACCAGTCAATAAAGAAGCAAAATGTAAAATTGAATATGTTCAACATTCTATAAAGGTAAAGGAATTTGAAATAGGATGCAAAACAGAAGTTGCTATCCTTAGATTGATTAGTTGGAGCTGAGCAAGGACATTACACAAAATATAGCGTGGAAGATGGGTGGCCTTAACTGAATAAAAAAAAAAAAGAAATAAAAAAAAGCTCCAATCTTTTCATTGAAATTAAACTTTAGATTTTTCCATGTTTGTGAATGAAATAACACATTTCATCATTTGGGTATTTGTTGGATGAATCATCGTTTCTGTATTTTTGTGTATTATTTTGTGGTTCAGATCTTCAAAATTTCTAAGGCTAAGGTCTGAGGATTCCAATAATGACTCAATGTGGTGGTCCTCAGATTATAATAGTGACTCAGTGGGTGTCCCTAGATTCCAGTAATGATTAAGTAGGAGTTCACAGGGGGTGCCCGAGAGCCCGGTGGCAAGATGGCCAACACTCCATAAAGCTCTACCAGCCAGGGATGATTAGCCTGCATTTCTCCCTGACATCTGTGGGCATCAGGGCGCGGCTGGACGGCAATTTTATTCCCTCAGTGCCCTGAAACAGGACAATGTGTTTATTTTATTTAGAGACCACTGTTTGAGGCCCGAATTCGCAACAGTGCTGCGCACTGCCAGGGCCAGGCAGCAGGATCTGGCCTATGCTTGCAGCGTGTGCTGTGCACGAGTAGAACCCTAAGTTTCAGAAGTGGGGTGGATCGGAAAGAGTCCTGCGCTGGCCTCCGGTGGATGGATGGCTTGCTGCATTGAGGTGGGCCATGAGGCGCGGGCTGGGACTGGCCTCGCTGAGGAAGCACGGAGGGCTGCAGGACGGCTGTAATGATGAAGTAGCCAATCGGCGGAGCCTAGACAGACAGGACAGTTCATTCTATTCCCTGCCTTTCCATGTAGGAGTGTGAGGGGCTTGGTATGTCATCGCTGGCCTCAGGTGGTGGCCGCTGTTGGGCCTTAGATCCGAAAGGCCCTTCTGGATTTGACTGAGGGCAGTGGTGGTGGCACAGGGGACAATTAGACCCTGCATCACCAGATTGTCACAGACAGTACCAGGAGGCCTGACCCTGTGTGAGAGACGTGGACCGGGTGGTGATCCCCCTATGGCTACAATGACTGTGGTGGGTCCCTGGGCCCCTTGAGGCACACTTCTGCAACTGCTCCACTCGTGGCACTATACACTGCCTAAAAATTGGTCTCTGATGCATTGGACTGTTTATATTGCTGGAAGGGAAGGGAGCTGCATGATCTGCACGGGACCCCCGGATACACTCTGAGGCTGTGGATCCATATCCTTGTGGTAACGACTGCAAAATATGGCCTTCACATGCCTCAGGGAGTGGCAGGGCCTGTGGTCCTTCCCCCTGCTTGGTAACTGCTGGTCACCTGGGGTTCGGTGGAGACTTCCCTCCAGTAAATTTGCACAGTGGCACCCACTGCAGTTGGTTTGCTCATGCCCTCCTGCTAGTGCCCACATGCTGGAGAAGGCAGGCTGGACCCCTCTGATTCTTTTCCTCTTGGCCGGTTCAAAGCTATCTCGCCCTTCACCCAAAATGGGAAAGGCAGACGTTAAACACTCCAAACTCACTTTCGGTGGCCGCAAGAGAACTGGTGGCTTGGGAAGATCATCAGAGGAGGTGGGCCCTGACCCGGCGGGGGACAAAGATCCAGTGCATTCCTCATTGATCCATTCAATGTTTTTGGAGCTTAATCAGAGTCTCCCTTCCATGGAGTCTAAAATCGGTCAGTTAACCATTCGCATTGACTGCCTTTAAGAGATTATTGATTGGCATGATAACCATATTGGCCAGCTGGAGCAGCACTCTTTGGACCTGGACGACAGACAGCACACTGCTAGAGAGAAGTTATTGCAGATGGAAAAAGTCATAGAGATGATCTGAAATAAAAACTAAGATATGGAAGCACGGACAGTATAATTGGGGTCCCTGGGTACACGTCCATGTATTGCATGGAGGATTATGTGGAAGCCATGCTGAGAGCTCTGTTCAGAGATGCAATGTCCGCTCTCCTGGTGGGAGAGAGGGTGCATTGGACCCTGGGCCTGCAGCGCCTGCCAGGTGCCCCCACCCTAAACTGTTACACTATAGGGACCGAGATACTGTGCTTCACCTAGCCTGAGATCACAAACTGCTCATCTTCCAAACAGTACTCTCACTATTTAACTGGACTACACCCCGATGGTCCAAGCTGCTCAAAAAGATTTCCTGCCAGTTAAGCACTCCCTTCAGCAAACGGATGCCACTTACTCTTTGATATACCCAGTCAAAGTGTGGATCTGTCACTGAGTCAAATTCCACTACTTTACCTACCCAGAAGCTGCAGCTAAATTTGTAAAAACGCTTCCCAAATCTGGTCATGCTGCTGATCCTGCAGAACATGGTGCAGCTTATGCCCCAATGAGTGATAATGATTAGAGCAGTTGTATGCTTCGACGGTTCCCTTGCTTCATGTTTTGTTGTGCCCCTCAGCTTGGTCATTCACTTTCAGGTATTGTGCCTGGCTGGTTTGTTGGCCCCTGATAACTTAATTCCCGGGCCACCTGACCTTAGACACAAGTTGTGATGTTGGGCCTTCGTGTCCCTCCCCCTTCGGATGAGTCCGCTACTTGTTCTTCTTTTCCTCTATGGTGGGAGGCTCTGTGGGGTGTTAACTGTGTGGGTATATGCAGTCTGGCCTTTTTGGAGGGTTGGCATGTGTGGTGTGGGCACTGTTTGGGATTTGTTTATAGTTTGTTTTATTTGCACTCCCTTTCGTATCCTTTCCCCTTCTTCCGCTCAGCACTCAGACGCACCACTATTTCCCTACACTCCTGTGTGGATGCCTTTGTTGATGTCCTTAATCAAACCCCATCTGGCATGAATACACTTACCTGTTAGAATGTGCAGGGCCTGAATGATGCGTGCAAGGTGCGGCAAGTAGCCGCATATATTCAGCGTCACAAGGTAGACATTTGTATGCTCCAGGAACTGCATCTCCCGGAGGCCACCAGGTCACAGCTATATGCTGCCTGGTTTGGCGAAAGGCATTTTGCACACTACTCTAATTATGCATGGGGTGGCGATTATTATCCGGTAGGGTCTTCGGGGCACTATGTGTTGTTGGCAGGTATATTATTTGACTGCCCTTTCGATCTTCTATCGGTATATGGCCCCAACTCAGATTCACCTGACTTCTTCATGGAGGTTTGGCACTTGGCTGGGACGCTGGGGCCAGGTGCTCTCCTATGGGGGTAGATTTTAATATTGTGATAGACTTCATAGCTGACCGTAACAGCACAGCTAGACAACCACATCTTAATGCATCTGCACTGGTACGTTCACTTATGTTGGGGAATTACCTAGTGGACCTCCGGTGCTCCAAGTGTGCACCTAGTAGGGAGAGAACATGCATAGCCACTGCACGCAGCACCTGGTCTTGCATAGACCTGTGGCTTGCGACTAAAGACGTTGACTCATGGACTCACCGGGTTGATCATCATTACCTTTCCAGATCAATCCAGCTTTGTTCCGGGTAGATCAACTGCACAAAATTTACCGACTTATTTTGCAGTAGCGCAATTGGTTGATCCATTCTTTGAAGGTGCTGTTGTATTCTTAAATGCCACTAAGTCATTTTATTCCCTGAAGTGGCCCTACATTTTTGCATTATTAGCCCGCATTGGTATAAGTCCTAAGTTCCTCCGTCTCATTGGACTTCTTTACGGATTCCCACTGCACAACTGCGTATCAATGGCACTAGGTCTGCACCTTTTCCAGTGAGTAGGGCCACTTGTCAGGGCTCCCCTCTCTTACCTTTAATGTAATGTTTGCTGTGGCAGTGGAGACGCTTGCCACCCGCCTGCGACAATATCACACAGCTAAGTGTCTAGCCTTCTCGCCGCAAGCAATACTGGTCTCCATGTACGCGGAATCTTGATGTCCTTTTTAGGGAATTCATCTGATTTTTTTGGCATATCGGGCATCATGCTTAACTGGGCAAAACCCATTATATTCCCCTTGAATGATACTACTAGCAGGTGCAAATTAATAACAAGAACAATTGCGCAAACAAGATCACATACATTTAGATTCATCAAACATTATTCCCTATAGCAGATTATCATTAGTGAGGATCCTTAACTAACACCAGACTAGCATCAGCATGTTGGGCTTCATGCAAAACAATTTGATAACACAAATTTGGAAAAAAATCTAACTATAGCTCTCGCAAAACAGTGCAGTTGGTACCTAGAAAGAAAAAGCAAATAGGCATAACAAACACATGGGTACAATAATACCTCTCCTCAAGCGGTGTTTGTCATTGACATCAAAACTAAAGGCAATGCTTCAGGCCATTTCAAATGCGTAGACGCACACATCTGTGCAACTCTTGACTTCAAGGTACCATTCATCTGCTCCACTAGTCTGGTGCTTCAGGGCAGTAACTACAATGCAACTTCTGCTCAATGTTCAATGCTGCACACAGTAATTTAATTACTTCATTGATGAAGTGACTTCTCTGTCTGATTCTAAAGAGATCGGAAACCTGAAATGTGGTATCAGTTCCCTAAGCAGTAGTTTCGCTACCGTGAGACTATCATTTCTTTGTGTAGGGTGAACTTCAATCTAGTGACTGAAAATGCAAACAACCACCAACACATATCTCAAACCTCCACACACGGGCATCTCAATAAAATCCATCTGCATTCTGCTGAATGGACCTCCTGCTCTTCCAGTGTGGCTCAAATCAACCACTGTCCCTTTCCCCGAGTTCAATTGTTGGCAAATGACACAACAATGGCAAACTGCTTCTTTAACCTGTCTAAACCATGGGTTGAACCAATCATGTTTGAACAACCGAATCATGGCATCCCTCCCAACATGTGCTTGACCATGATAATACCTAGCCATTTGAGACAACGGACATTTGGCAAAACCAATTGACCCTTTTCTGAAACCCACAGTTCATCTTGTCTTTGCACACATTTCATTTTACTCCATGAATGTTTTTCCTCCCTGTCGGCATTATTCTGCAACATTTTCAATTCCTTCAAGGTGTCAATTACTTTCAAAGCAAAACTTGAACATGTTTCGTCTTCTTCAGGTAACAGTTCCCACTTATCTATGAACGATATTGAGTTCAATGCACAAAAACCCTGCTACTTCATCCGCATATCCATTTCCCAATGATACAAAGTCCTGCAACTTCAGATGTGCACTGCATTTGACAATGGAAATCTTTTAAGGCATTTGAATAGCATGTAACAAATCTTTAATCCTTTCACCATTTCTCACTGGTGAACCAGAAGAGGTAATGAAACCTTTCTGTGACCACAACTGGCCAAAATCATGGACTGTTCTAAATCCATATATGCTATCCGTATAGATTGTAACTTTCAGCTGAGCAGAAACATGGCACGCTCTAGTAAGGGCTACCAGTTCCGCTACTTGGGCAGAATACACTCCTCGAAGACAAGAAGCTTCCAAGGTACCAGTAATTGTGCACAAAGCATATCCTGCTCTCAGTGTCCCTGCATTGTCTCTCAGACAAGAACCATCAACAAAGATAATTTGGTCATTCTCTTCCAATCGGGTATCTCTAATGTCAGGTCTTGGTTTTGTGCAAAGTCAGTTACTTCAAGATAATCATGTTCAACATCTTCTACTTGCTCAATTTCAATATTTTAATTTGGGAGTAAGGCTGCCGGGATCAGCACTGTACATCTTTTCAATGACACATTTGGTGACCCTAAAATACTAGTTTCATATCTGATCAACCTTGCACCAGTCAAACATTGGGTTTTCGTTCTAAGTAAGTAGAATCTCAATAGAGTGAGGGGCCATTATAATCAGTGGACGTCCCATTACAATGCCTTCACACTGTGTAAGGCTTTGACCAACCGCTGCAACTGCGAGCAAACAACCTGGTAAGGCTGCTGCAACTGGGTCCAAAGTAGCTGAAAAATATGCGACTGGGCAGTTTACACCTCCATGGACCTGTGTCAAGACAGACAAAGAACGTACATCACGCTCATGACAAAACAATGTGAAAGGTTTCGTGTAGTCAGCATACCCAAAGCTGGAGCCTTGCACAGACTCTCTCTCAATTCAGTGAACGCTTTCATTCCAGCCTGGTCTAACACTATGGGATCAGTGACTTCCTTATGAGTCAGCTTCTGTAGCCTACCATCTCTAAAAACATTCTGATATCTCTCTGTGTGGTCGAGGGATTTATCTGCAATATGGCTCTAATCCTTTCTCTGGATATCTTTCTTGATCCTTTCTCAATCTGGTGACCCAAGTATTTCACTACTTTTTGACAGTATTGCAATTTAAGCGGAGACACTTTATGACCATTCTTTCCCAAATGGTTCAGTCAGGCAATCGTATCATACTTGCACTCGTCCTTTGCTTTAGACGCAATCAGCAAGTCATCAATGTACTGTTCCAAGGTCGATTGGAAAGGCAATTTCAACAACTCCAAATTCTTTTTCAAGATCTGATTGAATATGGAAGGTGACTCTGAAAACCCTTGAGGAATTCTGCATTAATAATAAACTCGAACCAGAAATTTGAAACGGAAGAGAAATTGGCTGTCCTCATGAAGAGGCACAGAAAAGGCTTGCGACAAATCAATGACAGTGAACCACTCAGCATCACATGGAATCTGGAACATTATTACAGCTGGATTTGGCACCACGGGACAACAGTTGACCTCAATTTAATTTATTATTCTCAAGTACTGGACAATTCAAACATTTGAGCATTTTGTTTTACACAGCAAGTCTCTTCCCAGTAGGGATACCGGACTTGAATCACAGACTACAAATTTGTGCAATCCCTGAAAGTGGCAAATTTTAACCTGAACTGGTTCTGTATTCAGGTTAGTCAAATACTGGTTTGCTACTCTTACAATCTGAACTGTTTTATCTGAAAGGGGCAAGTTTGGCACTTCTCACTGTAGAGCGTGTAGCTCCTGTGTCAACCAAGAATGAAACTCTGTGACCCATAACCTTTCCCTTCACATAGGAACCTCTCTGATCTTCTTCTAAGGAAGCTGCAAGCATACAAGGCTCCTCATCTGAACCGTCGCTCATCCAGTCATCATTTATTCCATTCTCACTGTGTAACTGGAATTGGTGCACTGTTTTATTATTTTGGTTACGACTCTGACCTGTGACCTGTTTAGAAAACATCATCTGTTGCTGTTCCATTGGGGCTTGAGGTATTTGAATGTGCTGTCTAGGTACCATGGGAACCTCCTGTTGTATTGGGTGCAAATGTGTTATTTGTGAACGTGGCATTGCATTTGCACCTGCTGCATGGGTTGACAATATTTAGAAAATTTGCCCACTCTCGGCCCTCTCATGTTCTGGAACAACTTGATGTCATTACTTTGGTGAACGACACCTTCCTGCAACATCATCAGACTGTCCCATTTCCAATGTCCAACAGCTCCGCAAACATGACATGGCAATAATTTCTTCATTCCCTGCACATCATTCTGAACCAATACAGTACCCAAGCCTAGACCACGATTCACATTACCCCTGTGACTTCTACCTCTCATCTGGGGCTGACACATCATATTTCATTGCTGCGGTAACTGTTATGGAAAATTCCCTTGCACACCTGTATGAGCAGCTTTAATCTGCATCACCATCGCCTTTTCTTTCAGCTTTCTCTGTTTCTCTGTTTCGACTCAATTTCATTGTTACAGTACTTTGCATACTGCAACACCTCATCAATCGGCTTTGCTCACCAGCAGATCAAATGACTCTTAATCCTCTGGCTAATTTCAGGTCTCAACCCTTCCTCAAATCTGAACACAAAAGGAATCATATCTTTCGCCTCAATTGTCTCTACCACTGTAATGCGATGAACAATCTCTCATAATACGCATGTATCGACTCCTTTGCTTCCTGAGCTGTCCTGTCAATCCTCTGCCAATCAATATTTTTGGGCGATATTCTTGTTTTCAAAAATTCAATCACCTTATAGTAATATTTCATTACCTCAGGAGATGGTGAACCTATATTCTTGTCTCTCTCTTGTTCGCCAACCTACACCTCTTTTACGTTCGATCCACAGATCTAGTAACGTGTTCAAGTCCTCCCACAGGCACTTCGCAAGTTTCACAAACCTGTCTGTCTGCTTATACCACTATACTGGCTTCTCTCTCAATTTTGGATAATCATTTGTAAATGATAGAATGTCACTTATGCTCCAGGGGACACAAATATAATTCCCTCTTGGAATCTCTCTCACTCGTAAAATCTTCACTGTATCTTTATCCTGCTGCACCTTTGCAGTCAGCTCCACAGAATCCCTTTTCCTCTTGTCTCTTTTCTTTACCCATCTGCCTTCCCATTTATCTAATGCTCCCTAGGTCTGGGCACTTAAGCACTTCCTTAAGGTGTGCCTTCTTTCCGGCATGTCTCATGTGTTCAATCTGTAACTCCTTTTCAAATGGTTTGTCTTCTCTATTTCTGTGCCGTATTTCTCTGCCAGGTCTGCTAGCTTCTGATGCACATTACTCACTTCCCTCGTAATCTTCGGGCACAAATATCTCAACTCTGCTTCTGTGTAGGATTCTAACTTGTTCACACCCATAGATCCCTCAATGAGTACAACCGCTTCCATGCTTAGCCTAACATAATTCAAACACTCCTCTCACTTAAGAGCACTCTGCGGGGGTATTCAGCTTGTCTAACCATTCAGTCAGATGATGAGCTGTCAATCCTTGCAATGAAATGCTACTGGCTCGGACTGGTGGAACCTGCTGTGCAACTGCATTTGGGGTCAGTGGTGTCATTAATTTCAAACTCTGGCTGACGTTTGACCCTACCATAGTATCTGGAAGTGCTACAAACGGACTGAGGTCTAACAATGATCATGATCTGTCAAAAGTCTGTCCCACAGGAGAGACTACCCGATGATTTTCATTGTGTCCTCCCCTCATTATATTCTAGGACATGGCACCCTGTTCACCTACTGTAGATTTCTTCGATGCAAATAGGGGTACGGCTGGACCAACAGTAATAGGTAACGATATAGCATCTGGGGTTGGTCTGGCACTTATGCTCTGTGGGAGAGTAACTCCCATGTTCTGATTCATCATTGAAGACATATCTGACTGACCTGTTGCTGGAGTGAATCTTGGCATGATTTGTGGCTGCACTTGGGGCAGTAAAAGTGGAGTTGGTTCAGTCTGAACCAACTTCGGTCTCGATTAAACCTGTTCCAGAGGCACCATTAAATTTGAATTCTCTGAATCTGTGGCAGTTGCACCTGGCTTTGTACTACAGGAGCAGTAGGCACATTAAGACCACTCTGCATCGTATTCTGTGTCAGGCTAGCATTAACCTGCATCAGACTCACTGTCCCATTAACCTGTGTCGGAGCTGTGGGATCAGACCCTATACTTCGACTACGCTCATGTGCTGCATACGGTGGTTGGCGATTTCTCAATAACTGTAAAATAAACTCATCATCATCCGATTCGTCCTCCCCTGTTGAAGACTTTCTAGCTTCCCTACTTTCGAACAGACTTCTGTTAGTCTTTCTAGTAGCTTTCTTTCCTTCCTTCTCATTGTCCTGCGTAATTTCCAGAATCAACTTTATTCCGTGCAAAGTCTCCATCCTCCAAACTCTCTGATCACTGTCCCACCTAGCCTCTGCTAAAGTCTTTTCTGCCTTTCTCATCCTCCTTTTGAGTTTCTGTTGCTGTTGCTGTCTGGCTACTACCTCCCAATCGCTAATGCCTCAAACTGTGCTGGCCTCGGACGGGGCTTTGATTCATATAACACCATCCTTAAATGCACTAAAACCCTCAAATTGAACGTCCCATTTGTAGGAAATGCTAAGTTCCCATCCTTTTCTGTCACTTTGCACCATTGCTTTAGCCAAAGGCATGGCGCAACACCCTTTTCTTCCATTAAAATGTAAGCTGGTGTACCTTCTGGTGGTGTAGCCTCACCAGTACTCATTGTAATATACGTATCTCTCCTGAAAGCACTCTTTAAAGCTTTGAAAAATGATTTTTTTTCCGACCTGTTTGCCATTCAAAATCAAATCAGGAAGTGACTTTTAATCCCAGAATTCCCTTCACCTACTTTCTCAACCAACTGCCTCTCACGGACGGCTGCTAATCCGTGCGCGACCCTTCTTACTAACTGACCTATCCCAGCGTGGCTCCAATGACGTCACACTCACACGTACTGCGGCTGACAAAGTCTTGCAGCTTGTCCTCCCAAATTTCAATTCACACAAAACTAATGCAAAAATTGTGAGCACTAATCAAAAAACAAATCTTCTGGTTTACTACAGAAAAGGTAACGCAATCACTTCGGAAACTTTACGGATTTTTCACTGATGGCTCTTCCCGCACTTACAGCTACTCCTCCTTTCTCAGTCTCCCAGATTCCCAAGCAAAATTTGACCCGCAAATTTTACTCTCAACTGATAAGTGGGTCTGTCCTGGTGCACATAGGACTCGCCAAATCTCAGCCTAAATTTTCTTTCACTCACTTTGACTCATACTCTGACCTATCGACCAGGCCCGACCCACCTACTAAACCAGGCAGATTACAACATAAAATCAAGTGTCTCATAAACTTTTCAATATACTCTGGAGTCTTAGCGCACGCAGGGTCCGTACATTAACAACCATGTGGACAATTTTTTTAGCACAAAATGCCACACACATGTGAAGTTCGACGACTTTCCTACTCTCACACTGTGGAGTATGCACACTCCTTCTACAACTTTATTTGGAGTACACAAACTCCCTGAACCCTCACAAACCTCACAATTCTCCTGCGATTTTCATAAACTGTGCAAGTGCAATCTACTTCATTCACACTGTCACTAGAACACTGAGAACATCCTCAAACAACTATTAGCAAGATCCAAGATTCTGGGAAAGTCATTTCCGGACTCAGGGAAACATTTTCTCTCCAGTTAGCATCATTGAAAAATAAAATCCGAATCTCAGTAATGATGAACTCTCGAAGGACCAAATTATCAAGCTACTACCATCTCCGTTGATCTTTGTCTTTCTGCTACCACTTCTGAGACCATCAATCCTACTACTATCTCTGTTAATACCTGTTATTCTATTTCATACGTCTATGCTACGATCTCTGGGAACACCTATGACGGGCTCTTAGGGAGGCGAACCATCATTTTCTGCTACGATCTCTGTTAGTGGGTCTGACCTTACTAAGTAAACATTTCAAGGGGACACGATTAGGCAGATGAACCTTTGGACTCGCAATTAAGATGATCCTACCATAATTCTAGTACATGCAGATCAATAATCAATAACCAATAAACACTATCAATAATCAATGACATTTATAATCAATGGAGTAAGTAATTGTCACACACCATGACCTTTCAGTCATGAATAACCACACCTTTTAGTAAAAGCTAGAATATTTATTTCCCTAAATTATCAATGCTAACGTCATGTAAATGAATCTGAAAATCAAATGATACGCATACAGAAACAACACCGGCTGTCCAAAGCGACAGAAGAAACATAATTTAATCAAAGCTTGAACTATTACACATTCTAAGATTACAATGCAAATTAATAACAAGAACAATTGTGCAAACGAAATCACATACATTTAGATTCAACAGAGAAAAGACATCAAACATTATTCCCTATAGCAGATTTTCATTAGTGAGGATCCTTGACTAACACCAGATTAGCATCAGTATGTTGGGCTTCATGCAAAAAAATTAAGTAACACAAATTTGATAAAACATCTAACTATGGCTCTCGTAAAACAGTGCAGTTGGTACCTAGAAAGAAAAAGCAAATAGGCACAACAAACACATGGGTACAATAATATCCCTCCTCAAGTGGATCGGCAAGCTAAGATAGTCTTCATCATCAGGACATCAGTTGATCAGCAGGGCATTAGGATTCAGCATCAAAGTTC
The DNA here is from genome assembly GCF_031143425.1 of Pleurodeles waltl. NCBI lineage: Eukaryota > Metazoa > Chordata > Amphibia > Caudata > Salamandridae > Pleurodeles > Pleurodeles waltl. Next base: position 1,158,849,306 of record NC_090447.1, on the reverse strand, counting down.
AGAAAACGCAAAGTCTTTAAGCAATAAAGTTAAGCACGTCTCTTGTCAAGACACACAAGAAAATTTTGACCTTTCGGCCAGCAAGAAAATGGCCAATGGCAAATGCTGGTTTCTTCTCAGTGCAGTCCTGTTAACTTAAATTCACTAAAACTACTTCCCAAATCCCTATTAGTCAAAAGATCACATGATCACACTTTGTCCAATAAAACTAAAACTCCAAATCTATGAATTCTACCACTACTCCGTTCACATATTGCTGATTGTTTTTTCCTGCAATGTTCTCATCATCTGGCTCGCCAGGTAACAATATTGTTGCAGCTTCTACTCCAGTCAGTGTCTCCATTGTTCTCCTCCTGAGAAAGTCTGTCTTACATACATTACACACATAATGTTACATTTAGCAAGAACAGCATCTTCTAGCAGTCGGTTCTCATGAGAAAAGATTCTCAGATGGGAGCACATTTACACAATACAATGGACAATCAAGGTTTTAACTCTTTAGGACAGCCATTTATTAAACTTTAAGAACTACAGCTTGACATGAGGCTCAGCAACTAGGCCAATAACTTTGCTAAGTTAAGGCCTACAATTAATAAAGCTAATAGATTATGCATAACCTTTAATATGACATATTACTACATTAATCAAACATATGCTCAGCATTTCATAGCATTAGGCTATTACTAAGTACACTTCATTAATATTGGCGGCCACTCATCATAATCACATTTTCAAATGTTTACATTATTTTTATAAGTTATTATATTTTCTACACAAACCCATTACTCAGAATACATAGACACCCATTAATAATTTTTATTAAAACACCTGCGCTAGCAGGTTCTGTGGTTGACTGCGCCCCATACATTGCACTGCTGGGCTATGTGAAAGCTATATTCCCAATGGAGGGCGTAGACTGGCAGGTATGCGATTGTTGTTGGCAGGTATGCGATTGTTGTTGGCAGAGTGGTGATGTGCTGGGGAGACGGAGGCACCCCGCAAAGCGTACTGGCTTCGGAATGCAGAGTATTGTCAGGAACAATTGAACTGGGATTTGAGGCCGGCTGGTTTCGAACCCCAGGACATTTGGGCCCCTCTGGTGACCTGCCTGACTGTGCAAGAGGTGGACACACCAAGGAATTCCCTGAGCACCAGAGCTGAGGATTAGTGCAGCCCTCATTATGCCTGCAAGGATGCCTAAACCTGGGCTCTCTATTTGCAGAGTGTTTTACTCAGTTGGTTACTGATCTGAGGTGCCTTGTCTTTCCCTTCCTTCTCTCCCAACCCCCTTTCTTCTCCCCACTTCCTATCTCACTCCATCCCTTCCTTCATTTTCCTCTCCGACTTCTCTCACAAATTGCAGATTTCGCTACAGTTATAATGTCTCAACTCTGATGTCTATAAGAAACATTGTATATCGGTACCTCTGTTTTTTCAGTCTTGCGGTGTTCAAAACATCCAATGAATTGTCTGTGCTCTATTCTTAACTTTTCTTTGTTACTGATTGCAATGGTTTTTATCAATCGTGCAAATAGATAAAAATACAAGATATGTTATCATCATTGCACTGTTTCTTTCATATTGCCTAAACGGATACCCTGACACCAACCCTGTCCATTCCGATATTGTTGTATTGTCTTAGAAAAAAACCAATAAATACATATTAAAAAGTAGGAGTCCACAGAAGTCAAAACGTTAAGAACCACTGCATAGACTGCCTTCTAGCAAACAATTCTTGTGTAGGGTGAGAGTGTTATAGTTTTACTGTCTCCAATTGAAGTCAATTAAATTCCACGTTTAAATGAAATTTTTATTTTTGATTCTGAGTCTTATTCAGGTTGTTTTATAAATCTTTGATGAACAAGACGTGTTTCGTGATTCATTCAGTTACTTCTCCAGGGCCACGTTTTGTGTTGTAAATGGGATACAAATCCTGTCTTGAAAAAATGACAGGTGACCACTGCGAGATACTTACCACTTACAATAAGAAACAATTCTGTTTTAATTTAAGGGACATCACTCTGAGGAAGCAAGTGAATGGATTGTAAAGCATGGGCTGGCCAGCAAAGATTTATGAAAGGATGAGTATGAGCATCAGAAAGGCAAATGCAAATATCATAAAAGTTTGAACTTCATTGACCTCATTAGGATAGAGTTAAAAAAAATGTTACTCTTTTTGTTGCCACTTTTAAGAATTTGTAGTCTTTGGTAAAGTGATGAGACAAGTCGGTGTACACTGAGGATGCTCAGCGCCAAGCATAGAGTGACTTCTAGGCCCCTTTTGTGCTCATACAGAGGAAGGTGGCGATCTCGAGGGAGCAGTGGCCTAGACCCACCTTAAGTACTGGGCCACAGGAATACTCCATGCGAAATCTGTATGGTTTCTTGCATATTTAAAATCATTCAAAACACTGGAAATCTGTGTTGTGCTTTAATAGAATATCGGACTCTACCTTGGCAGGTAAAGTGTTGACTTCCTACACTTAAAATAGTGTTAGTCGTTCGCACCGCAACTAACAGAACATTCTAGGAGTCGCCAGGTGGAAATGTACTAATATTGGCACCGCATTGTAACCCAAGGCCCCCTTCTGTGTCTATGCGATGCATTGGAAGTGCACAGAGTGCTTAAATCAAGCAGCCGTGATGGGGAGTCTCCCCTTAAACCCAAGTTTATTGGTATTTTGGAAGGAATCTGCTGTTTTTTGGCGTCCTCTTCCACACATTCAGACATGATCAAGCTGGACGTTTGTGGAATAGCTCCAGTGTTATGACAGACACTACTTTTCATAAGATAGTCCTTTATCTGAGTGCCTATTCATGGCTGAGTAAAGGAAGAACAGACATAGCTGCTTCTCATCAGATAGTGCTTTATCACTGGCCAGGTAGCAACCTTAGTCACTTCCAGCACTGCAGCACTCGGAGAACTGCCTCTACCTGTATTATTAAACCTAGCACAGATGGCACTGTCTCTGACCATAGGAATGGGTAGTACCCCAACACTGATTGCACTGTCACTGCCTGTGGTAGAACACTGCACTACGTCTCCCAGCCTCACCACGCTAACTTTACCCAAACCACTGACCTTGCTCCCACACTGCACCTGTACTCTCTCTGGCATCCATAACCTCACTAACCCATCCACCCATCTATCTTTGCACTAAATCAGCCATTCATGCAGTCAGTCACTCACCCACCCACTCACTGCCCCCCCCCCCCCACTCCACACCGTTAGCCTTTCCAGTTTTCAGTTTCTATTTGTTGTGAATTCTGGACGTGTTTTCTGTGTTTTCCAAGGTTGAAATAATCTGTGGTTATCAGTGTAAATCTTTTTTTGCTCCGTACAAATATCATGGGAATGGTGTTTTTCCCAGTGCTTATAAACAGCCTGGATTTTGGTTCCTTCCTTTTGTCCCTCATCCTTTCCTAATAGCACTTTTCTCTTCCTTCTTTCATGCCTCCCTATTTTCTTCTCTATACCTTTCCTTTGAATGTGCTCTTCCAAACACATTTTCATTGTTTCCCTCAGTTCACTTACATACCTCCTTTCCTAGCATCCCTATGTCCAGGATGCACATGGATGGGGATCTGTTTGCACCCGTTAAGATTTGAATGCAGCAGATAAAAGTTAATGGCAAACAATTAATTAACTTGTCTGCTTCTCTGTTCTTCAGATAAAAGACATACATCGACTTAATGAAGATTTTCTACTTGGGACATGAGATGTACATTATGGGGTACTCATTGTTCAGTTAATGCTGACCAGTATCACACTGCCATGTTCCTTGACTTGAATTATCAAGAAATGAATGGCCCAAAAATGTGGTAGAACTGCCAGATCCGGGCAAGTTCTTTGTCAGTTGGTCACAGGGGAGTAATTTGCTAAGGAGTTGATATGTAGACCGTTAGCTTTACTGTCTTTGGTGACAGAAAACTCTAATGCTGTGCAGCTGAGGTAACAAACTGCATGACCCGCAGGATGCCTTAGGTTGTTGACTTTGCTGTTCACACCATGAATGAAGTTGATTTTACATTGTTGGGCCATGCCTATGAGATTGTGTTTATTTGGAAGTCAGCAAACGGACCACTAAGAACTGATTTTTACCAAGCATGCTGTCTTTCTTTATTTGGAACCAGTGCCGGGACAGTGCTCCTTCCAGACATGTTTAAGAGTTGCCCAAGATACTGTGCCCTTGTGTACTATGCATCATTACTGTTAGTTTTTTTCCACCATGGGAAAACAGCTCAACATGAATTTCTTAAATGCATCACTGTAGTCTGCAGATTTTGTCTGGTGTTACGTCTTCTTCCAGCCATATAGGTTCCAAGCTTCATTTTGACATTGTGGCAATAGGAATGAATATTGAACTTGGTTATCATGGGTCTGTATCATAAACATGTTTTACTTCAGTATGCAGACACTGGGCGGGTCTGTGCACCTATTTTGTGTAAATTATCCTGTTTGCAGCACATTTTTGGAAACGGAGAGGGGTTGCTGTCTTGTCATATCCCTACGATTATCTGAGTTAATATATGCATTGTAGGTGGCTCAGTTTAAGCATCAGCATCTTCTGGGACTCTTCTTGGTTGCTAAAGATGTTTGTGATATGTTTCTTATCTTTCTATATGAAGAGATTAAGCTTATATAGGTATCATTTAGATACCAGCACTACATAACTTTAAAAACAGAGAAAACACACACACACACACCCTCCCCCCATATGCCCTTGCTCTGCCCTTGTCCCCCCATTACCAGTCATTTCATATAGTCATCCAGCCATGCACGTATTTATCATACACACTTTTGCATTAATCCATTCATCCATCCACACACCAACATAGCCAATCAATAAAGAGACAAATTCACTTATGATACATAATGGCATAGCCAATCCTTCTATGTCTACATGTTTATGTGCCAATTTTAAAAACAAAATAGAAACACAAATGATTCAAGGCATAACAAGTAACTTTTGGCAACATAACAAAAGCAATTCTTGTCAATAAATTAATATCCATTTTTAACCCATCATGTATCATTCTTCCTAATGCTATTGACCTACATGTGAGAAAGAAGATACCCAAAGAATACTGCATCCGCCTTCCTCTTAGTGTACAGAGTCAGCCGGAGAATTTTGTACTGTTAGCACCTACCTTTTTTATATACCTATAAAATACTACTTGGGAAGTGAGTCAGCCCCCTTCATGCATCCTCCTTTGCACAACTCCCTGCTGCTTTTATCAGCATATTCTGCTTTATGTCCATTGTACGTCAGCTGTGTATGTTCCTGCTTTTGATAACAGTCTGCTTTAGTTAACTGACTTTAATTTAGGAATGCAACAAGCTGTTATAATTGTGCTCCTTGTTATATTTTATATAATTTAATCGCATACAGTATTTTTTTGCCTCTGTCTTCTCAAGGCTGACAATCATAAGAACAGCAAATCTTAGTTTTTCTTAAATAGTACAAATACCAAGTGAAACCCCATTGCTCGGGCTAGGTATGAACAAAATATTTTTTCCCCAAATGAATTAAGAAGAAAGGGATTGGGTCATATGACAGTCAGTCCTTCTGTTGAGGTAGGAACATAGACAGACCTCAACAAAGCCCATAACGTACAGAAACCCCTTAGGAAGTTACTGTAGTTCCTTCAGAATTGGGACAATTTGGTTCAATCGCATAGTGTCCAATGTGTTGCACCAGTAGCTTTTTGGCAGTGCACAGTAAATATCTAATTCAAGATGGCTTAACACTGTATATGGTTTACAGATCCAACCCATCTTCAGAATTAACTCTGCTCTATGTCTTCCATTCATAAATTCAATTTTCAAGATGTTCACTTTTTGTAGTTTGACTGGAAATGTGTGTTTGTTTTATTTAGCCTTCTGATGAAGAGACTGCCAGTCTGAATGCACCAATGTCCAACATCACAGAAGAAGATCAACTGAAGGATGACTTGCACAATCGCCTCAGCCCACTAAAAGGTTTGAGGACAAGCAGAAAGTATTGTACTGGCTCCATTATATTCTTATGGCATTTCACTAGGCATGTCTGCGATATTGGTGTTTTTGTGCTAGGTTGAACCCAGTTCAAAATGTATTGCTCCATTACTTAGAATGTAAAACCTCTGTGCATTTCAATGTAGACCCACACAGCTGCATACTACTTTGTTACCATGAGGGTAAAACTTGTAATGGGGGCATTCAGCATATCTAACTCTGTTGTACTGGGTTCTAGGCTATTAAATACCACAGATTATAGTGAATGTAAAGAAAACTGTAGTTTGTCCATGAAATTATGTCATACCTATTTCTGTCATGGATGTCACATTCCTCCCACCACTCATTTCCTAATTCCTCCCTCCACCCTTATGAAAATTTCTGATTAATTGTGCCCTTTTAACGTCTAATTTGTTTTTTCCCCTAGAGACAGATTGCATTGTGCAAGGTTACTCTTGTGGTGTGAGTTAGCCAGGTAAAACTCGGCTGCTCAAGATGTGAGCTCCACCTAGGGGTAAAGGCTTGCCATTTTGAACAAATGGGAGTTAGGTCTCCTGTGTTTTACTGTATAATATTACCATTGTAGCAAGGTGAAGGTATTATATGTTATGACTAGGTAGTCTTACCATGGAATATCAACAAAATACCCAGTAGTGGACCTGTGATTCACTCTCAGCAAACCCTAGCTCAGTTCTGGTAGTGTGGCAAAGAGTAGTCGGACTATTTAGAGGATCTTGTGTAAACCATTTCACATTACCAACATGAATATTAAGTAAATGACACGACTCAACAGAAACACAAACCAATTTAGGAAAATAGATTAGATCTTAATCTTAATTTAGACACCAAAATGAACTTTGTAGCTTTTGTACAGCCGGAGTTGTGAATTTGTAAGTCTTTAGAAAATACAGTACAGTACTTTGTAGATGTAAAGGGCTTCCATTGAAGTCAATGGGTAAAATAGCAGTGTGCACTCTGCACTTGTAGGGTGAGTCCTGATGAACCCACAAGAACTTAAGGTGCTGCAGGGTCCTAGACCACGCTACAACAGTCATACTTTTGTTACCTTCCCCAGGGAGTCCAGTTGCAGAGGTGAATTGGCTGTCCTTGGTGCTGAGCTGTCCGCAGTGGCTGGTGCGTTTTTCACTCTGTTGCAAAACAGGGCTTTGGGGTGGACTCACACTCTACCCTTCAGATGTAGAGGTCTTTGGGGGGCCTGGAGCAGGATTCGATGCTTGGATCTTCACCACTTCATCTGGAGGCTCCACGTGCAGAGGTAGCTCCTAGCTGTCAATCACCGGGCTGGTCGTGCCAAAGCTGCTTTGCTGCTCCAGTCAAAGTCACTTCCTTCAGGCTGCAAACCCACTGGAAAGGGGTGGCTGGTGACATTGGTCTCCATGCTGGGGGGTGCTCTGGAGTTGGTGAGAGTTGCGTGGTGTTAGTTTCTGGGCAGGTGACAGACAATCCTTGGTAGCTGCAAGAAAGGTCCACGGGCTTTCTAGCGGCTGGAGATTGTTTGGCAGGGAGTTGAGGCTTGAAACTTGGCATGTGCCTAACTCCCACTCTTTAGATGCTGGACACAGAGTTTCTTTGTGCGCAGGCACTCAGAGCCTGTTGGGTCGCAGTTCTTCGATCTCAGCCCATATTTACTCCTGCAATTTACCTGGGACTGGTGCCCCCAGTCAGGGGAGTCTTCCTTGGAGTTTCAGTGTGCACTGGGGCCCCTCTCATTAGGACCAATGAGTTTTCACCTCTAGCACACTTTGGGCGCTCAGTTCCAGTACTGGTCTCTGTAGGTCATTCTGTGTCCTCTTCTTTGCGCTGGGGCTGGAGTCCAAGTCCTGTTGTTGGTGCAGACGTCTCATTGTGGTACTTTCTTCTTTTCCTGGTGAGATCTAAGTTCTAGTGCCAGAGGAGCCCCTTAATTCCTGGTTTAGGGGGGCATTAAAGGGTGTGAGGGACAGTGGCCAATGGGCTACTGTCCCTCCAGCTCGTCCGCCCCTGCAGTGATGACTTTCTTTGTGGAGAACGTCGCTTTATAACCAGAACCCACTATTCTTAGGGTCTGCCAAGATGGCAAAACCCTTGCTTGACCGTGCAGACCTCCTAACCCACCTTAAAGGTGTGGCTAGTTTGAGGGAGGTGCACACCACCTGCATAGCTAATTTCCCACCTGTCTGGCCAGGCAGGGCGGTAAGGTCTTTGTCCTCTGTTGAGAGGACAGCTCTTGGGGATATCAAAGGTGGGAAAAGCCTTTGAGGCTCACCAACCTGATACTAGCCAGCCTGGGAGGGAGGAAGTGTGACCTCCTTCCTTCCCAAGCCCTTTGTCTTATGTCCTGCCAAGGTACTACCACCACTGGCAGGAGGCCGGACTTTTGTATGTGGTGGCAGTGGCTCAGGAGAGCCAGCCAAAACAGTACAGGACTCGGGTAGTTGGTGGGCACTCTCTAAGGGTGCCACCTGGGTATCTGCTTTTTAATCCTAAACATGGACATCGTGTTCAGGGTTAAAAAGCACAAAGTTTGATATCAAACATGATTGGATTCAGCTGGGCCATTGTAGAGCTGGACATCTGAGGAGTGGTCAAATGCCAGCCCATGTTATCCAATGGACCACTGGTTACTCGGACCAGCATCACATTTTAGATGTCAGCACAGGGGCATATGTGCTCCTGCACATATGCACTTACTCATGGAACAATATGCCGTGGGCGAGAGGGGGTCTGCCTTAGTGGTGACTGACCTGTCCATGGGCAGTTACAGGGACTCTGCCTCCTTCTGGTGTGGGCAGAGTCTCCCTCGGGAAGCAGGCTGCTCGTGCAAGCTGACATGGCGGCACTGCAGTCTCTCTTTTACTTGTGGTACTCAGGGTGTCACAATCAGTGCTGCAGCCCTGGTACCCACTTTACCACCCTTGCCCTGGGTGCCTTTTACTAGGGACTTCCAGGGATGGTAAGGGACTTTCCAATTGGCCTATGCAAGTCAACATACGGTTTAAGGGAAAGCACATTAGTACTGGGGCAGGTTAGCAAGCTGCAACACTAACAGAGTCCAAAAACCAGCATCTAGCAGTTCAAATGGGGGCAAAAAGTGGGGGCGTCTGCAAAGAAGCCTAGTTTGCTACAAGCAAGCTGCATTGTTACATGATGGTTGGTAGTGTCTCAAGATTGGAGGGGTACACAACTAGTATAATGGCGGGAAACATGACCTAGTGACTAAGTTGTTGACTTGGAACCTTCAGTTCAGTTAATTATTATTTTTTGGGATAATACAAACCATTACACATACATAAAATAATAAAACACAAAGGCAAAACTCCTGATTCTTTAATTAGAAACTAATTAGAAACTATAAAACAGTTAATCAGAAGGACACTTGCCAACAAAAGAAACAATGGATGTTAGAAAAGTGACAGTACACAATCTAATTCTAAACATACAATAGACATAGTAAGAAAATTAAACAAAAATCATGGGTTAGGGGTTTGGCTAGCAAGCAAAGATGGCAGACGCTAAAGGAGGCTGTGGACGGCACTGCCTGTCAGGTGGGTGTGCCTTCTCTGAGTTCACTGGTGGGGACCACCGGCCTGAATGAGTACCAGCACCCAGAGGACTGACCAGCAGGCCGGGACCTCCTGCTCACATGGGGACAGGCATGGAGATGAACACCACCCAGAGTGAGAGGCGTATTTACAACTGCGGGTTGCTGCATGGATCCCCGCGCTCACTCGCTGGCCCTGGAGCTCCTGGATCCTCCACAATGCCCAACCAGGAGGGGCAGGTCTCACACCCTGACTGCAGTTTAAGCCTTGACAGTTGCTGATGCTACCTTGCCTCAGCAACAGCAGATCGGTCCTGCCGGGAAGAACTCGGTTGCATAGGTAGAGCAGCGAACATAATCTGGCAGTGCCTGGGGACTCTGTACCGGGCGGCCTCACATCAGGGAGCACAACTGCACCACCATGCCAGACCCCAGAACACCGGGGGTTTCAGGCTCAAGGGGTGCCTTGCATGTGTTTTCAAAATGTGACAGTGTACAGCTGCACATCTTGTCGCTCACGGAGAAGATCAGTAGCCACCTCCGATGCGTGACATATGTAGGGGAATCTGCATGCCACATGTTGAGGGACTGGGACTGCCGGAAGAAATCTACTGCTATAACACTGTAACAGACCCCGAAGTAGCCCCTGTTTTCACTTTCCCTCTTCACCTAGTAATTAAGTGCACAGGCTGTGGTGGAGCGAGGCTGGAACTGGCACCCCTGGTGTGGGCTGTGAATTTGATAATGGACTCTACACAATGCAAACATTTCACAACAGGGCCCGCCAAATCAGATTCTGATACCAGTGATGGACTAGAGGGGAATTTATCACTAACTCGCCATGGATAAACTGAACCTGACCTAGTGAGTTCATGCGCCAAAGCAGGGAGTGGGCAGAGTAGTGTGCTGTCTGGGTGGATATTAGTGGTGTGACACTCATGCAAGCGAAGAATCTGCAATGGGGCATTGAGGACCCACATCAGGGCCAGAGACTGAGTTCAGTAGGACTGCCCTGGGGGTCTACTGCCACTTCTGTCGAGGCTGGGGCACTTGGGGCACAGGTCGATGCTCTGCACCAGCACATAAATAGACAGAGGACGGCCTGACCCTACTGCATTCCCTTGTACTCTGCCCTCAAACTCTATTGGCTGTTTTGCCCCTGAGCTAATGGTGAAGGTGTTCACCTGTCGGCCCACCTGAGAGCAAAGCAGGGACCGATCTGCTGTATCGGGGCACATGTCATAAACATGACTGCACTGGACTTGAGAAGCCCTGGCCCGGGAATGGGCGCTTGAGGGTCGTCAATACCAACCAAATAACCCACTCTGCCACTGGACAAATCAGCACTGCACCTTCCTGCGGCATTGTGTCCCAGGAGACTTGATCAAACCAGTGAAAGGAGCTGTTAACATTTTGAGACACTTCTGACGGGTGTTACTCTGACCTCTACAGTGTGGCCTGCTTCAACTAATAGAGTACTTGAGGAGTATTGGGAAACCCCGGGTCAGATAATCTACTGCTCAGCCAGGGGCATCCAAACTGGCCATTCCCACTCTTGGAGAGACTGATGGGCCCGACACGATGGCGCCTCCCAGGCAGTTACAATTCAGCAAGAAATGAGTGCCTATAGCAGACACTAGATCCATAATCCAACAAGATATTATCTCTGTCTCAGTGAGACTTCAACTGCTGAGAGCTGACCACCATAAACTAGCAGACAGGGTGAAATAAGTGGAATCTGGGATTGAAGAAATGCACCCTGGACAATTTGATCTGGTTCGATAGCTGACTGATAAAGTACTACACTGGAATACTGAGCTGAAGATATGGAGAACCGAAGTCGACAGAACAACATTTGCATAGTGGGCCTCCCTGAGGGCGTGTAAGGAAATAACATGGTGTCATACCTTGACTGGATGTGGACAGAAGTAGCCTTTAACCACTTGATGCCCTTTTTCGCCCAAGAGCAGAGGGTGCCTGCCCAGCCATCCTGTGTTGTAGTGGCCCAGCCATCCTGCCTTGTAGTGGCCCGGCTCCTCCACTTCAGAGGCAGGGATGCCCTGCTAGAGGGCTTGGACGGCCGGCCCATGCCTCATCTGAAGTGGAAAAGTGCAGATGATTCCAGATTATAGAGTGGTTCAAAACAAGAGAGCCTCCTTCATAGAAGTTAAAAAAGCACTAAGAGAAAAGGGACTGCAATATGCCCTGATGTTCCCTGCCAAACTAAAGATTCTGCAGGACTCACTTTTGTGATGAGCCACAGGAAGCCTGGGATTGACTGGACTCTTACAAAATGGGATCAACTTTGACTAACGCCCAGCAAGAGGCACAAGAAAAAAAACAAAGACTCAGGAAAAGACCCAAAAGGGCCAGGAGCAGGGGTAAACCAAAGAAACCAACTGAAGAACCAAACAGAGCAAGAAAGAGTGGCAGCTCTTCAGGCTTCAGCTGAAATTGCAATGCAGGCTGGATCAGAGTCGGAGATTGGGTGACCCCACAGTCTGTTGAGGATTTAGTCAACCCACTTGACCCCTCACCCAACCATCGCCCCCATACTCTACAACATAATCAACTCCTCTTTCGACTCTGCCACCTACCCAGACCCCTGGAAGCACGTGGAAATCACTGCTCTCCTAAAAACCCAAGCCGACCCGGAGATCCTCTCCAATCATCCGCCCAATCTCCCTCTTCCCTTTCCCCGCCAAGGTTGCAGAGAAATTAGTCAACACCCGCCTATCCCACTTCCTTGAAGCAAACAACACTCTTGACCCCTCACAATCCGGGTTCCGCAAAAACCACAGCACGGAAACCGCCCTCATCACACTGACGACATCAGGACCAAAGTCGACAAAGGCGAGACCGTCGCAGTCATCCTCCTAGACCTCTCCGCAGCCTTTGACACCGTCTGCCACCACACACTCCGCACACGCCTCCACAACATAGGAATTCCCACAAAGCCTTAGACTGGCTCACCTCCTTCCTCACCGACCGGACCCAGAGAGTCCGCCTTCCGCCCTTCCACTCCAACACCACCAAGATCACCTGCGGAGTCCCCCAAGGGTCCTCCCTCAGCCTCACACTCTTCAAAATCTACATGATCCCCCTAGCCAACATCCTCCGAGCACACGGAATCACTATCCTCTCCTATGCAGATGACACCCAACTCATCCTCTCCCTCCCCCTCCACCCCACCACCGCCAAAACCAACCTACACGCCGCTCTCTTCGATACCGCCAACTAGATGACCACTAAACACCTCAAGCTCAACTAAAAAAAAAACTAGATCATCATCTTCGGCACCAACAAAACCACATAGGATGACTCCTGGTGGCCCACCGCCCTAGGCCCCGCACCCAACCCCGCAAACCACACACGCAACCTCGGCATCATCCTTGACCCCTCCCTCTCCATGACACAGCAAATCAATGCTCTATTCTCCTCCTGCTTCCACACACTCCGCACTCTAAAAAAAAATCCTTCAAATGGATTCCCCCAGACACCAGAAAGACAGTCACCCACGCACTCATCAGCAGCAGACTGGACTACAGTAACGCCCTCTACACTGGCACCACACTCAAACTCAAACGCAAACTCCAGAGAATCCAGAACACAGCTGCACGCCTCGTCCTTGGCCTGCCCCACCACGAACGAATCTCACCACACCTCAAATCCCTTCACTGGCTCCCCATAGACAAGAGAATCACATTCAAGATCCTCATCCATGCACACAAATCCCTCCACAACACCGGCCCAACTTACCTCAACGAAAGAGTTAACTTCCACACTCCCACACGCAACCTCCGATCAGCCGACCTCGCCCTAGCCACAGTCCCCTGCATCCAACGCACCACCACAGGAGGTGGCCCCCAAAACCTGGAACTCCCTCCCCACCGACCTTCGCAAAACCAAGGACCTCCTGGTCTTCAGAAAGAACCTCAAGACATGGTTGTTCGATCAGTGACCCGCCCCCTGATTCCCCCCCCGCGCGCCTTGAGACCCTCACGGGTGAGTAGCACGCTCTACAATATTTTTTGATTGATTAGTCTGATGCAGAGGTACTGTGAGCTGTTTGTTAAAACGTACTTTGTCCCCTGTTTTGTTGTCATGGGGCTACCTTCAGGTGCAGTATTCACCTGCTACCAACACACCTGAAGAGGGACTGTGCGCACTCCGAGGCATTGCATATGGTGGTGTAACAGCTTACTCCTGAGTCTCCTAAACAATTAAACTGGGTTCTTACTGTTGATTCTAATAGTGGCCCTGACTTGCCCCTGGTGGGCATGCCATAGGTGGGCTGGAGCGGATGCACATGTGCCAGACTGCAATCACCAACACCCCATCACATGACCTTTCCTAGGAGTCTATTGGAGCCTAGTTTATGACTCTGTTCATTGGTTACAATAGGTTTGCGTGGCCGGCTGTTACCATTCTGTCCTGGGGATGTGGAGTTCAAGGTTGGGATACATGTTATTGTTTGTATCTGGAGGGATTCTACCGGGATGGCTGGGTGGTGTGGTTATGCAGCTGGCTGCTGTTAATGTCAGCCCTATCTATATGGGTACTAGAAACCCAGGACGTACTTCATGACCTTAAATGTCTGGGTAATATGATTTACAGTGGAGCTACACAACATTCAAAACTATCCTAGGCATAGGGGAGTTCATATTGCCATGCTTCAGGAAACACAGCTCAATGGGGTAGAGGTGGCGCGCCTATGCTGCAGATGGCGTGGACAACTATATGCTACTTCATATTCTGCCTATGCTTGTGAGGCATTGTATGGGTCAGAGACAGGAACCCCAGAGACAGGAACCCTTTTGATCTTATACAAACATCAATAGATAAGGGGGGATGGTATGTCCTGGTGAAGGGCAGGTTTCTGGGGAAAAATGACATTGGGGAGCATCTTCACACCCAACCAGAACCAGCTAGCTTTTTTCCAGTCTCTCTCAGCATCCCTGGGATAATTGACTACGGAATTTCATCAAGGCCAACAACTCCCTGGACAGCTCCCAGTCTGGCTTCCGCAGCAATCACAGCACGGAGAGAGCACTCCTGACAGCCACCGACGACATCCGATTACTCCTAGTCCGCAGCCACACTGCAACAGTCATACTCCTCCACCCCTCTGCAGCTTTCAACACGGTCTCTCACAGCACTCTGCACACCAGACTCCACGACATAGGAATCCACAGAAAAGCCATGGAATGGATCCACTCCTTCCTCTCCTGGAGGACGCAGAGGGTCAGACTCCCGCCCTACACCTCCAGACCCACAGGGGTCAACTGCAGAGTCCCACACTGGTCAACATATACATTGCCCCTCTTGCTGCCATCGTCAGAAGCCACAGTATGAACATCGTGTTATATGCCGATGACTCACAATTCATCATTTCCCTCACCAAAAACCCAGACACAGCCAAAAGGAACTTTCACGCAGGAATGGAAGCCGTCACCACCTGGATAGGAGAAAGCTGCATCAAGCTCACCTACAAGACGGAGCTCATCATCTTCAAAGATGGCCCTAGCCACCATCCCTCACATCTGCAAAACCACCGCCAGAGGGCAATCTTTCACCTACACTGCAGCAAAGAGCTGGAACAACCTCCCGCTGCACCTCAGACAAAACCTGTCGCTCACCATCTTCAGGAAGAACCTCAAGACATGGCTCTTCGGATGAGGCACCTCATCCCCCAGTGCTGTGAGACCCTCACGGGTGAGTAGCTGTGCTTTACAAATATTGATTGATTGGCAGGTGGGAATTTGCTTGTGACAGGGGACTTTAATTGTTTACAGTATTGCATCTAGACCACTGTACGCCCTCTTACTTGGTGCCCCAGCCCATAGAATAGCAACAGGCTTTCCGGAGTGGCTACATCACTGGGAACTGACAGGTATATAACACACACAACACAGCACAGAACAAGACTACTCTTTCTATTCCCACATCTATGCCCTACACGCCAGACTGAACAGATTCCTGTGCTCAGAGAGGCTAAGCGTTCTCTGAATATTTGTAGTGCATCCTCTCTGACCAAAGCCCCCTACTCCTGGGGTTCAGACTGAAAAATAACAGGACAGTGATCCCCATATGCTGCCTCCAACTGGCAGTCCTTGAGGACACTTGTTATAGGGAATCACTACAAAATGCCATTACAGAATATTTTAACAATAATCAAGTATCAGTGTTGTCCGCTCTTATAGAGTGGGAGGCCTTCAAAGTCATAATCCGTGACCACTGTGTGGGGCAGTCAATGGGTATTAGTAGAGAAATTAATGAGTAACGACACACACTAGACACCCCCATCGTACATTAGACTTGAGCCTTGGAACAGACCCAGATATTCGTCTGAAGCTATTAGACTCAAAGGAATGCTTCAATACCATTCTAAAACAGCTGAGATGCCACAACTATAATAACTATGTAGCTAGAGCCCACGACGATGAAGGTAAATCAGGGAGACTATTAGCATGGCTCATTTACTCTGAATTGTGTGGAACACTGATCACACACCTAACATCCACTGCAGGGGCACACATCTACTACCCGGGAGCCTTCAATAATAAGTTCCGACATCATCATGAAGTTTTGTGTTGCCGCCCACTGGAATTTTCAGATGACCTACAGGATAGTTTGTTAAATCGCATGACACTCCCCACATTATCAAATGAAGTTTCGGGAGGCTATTGGGGGTCTATTGACAACACAGGAGATTCAACATGCCATTAAGGAAATGGCAAGGAGAAAACCCTACGCCCCAAAGGACTCCTAGCTGAGTTTTTCTTTGCATTTACAAGTCTACCGACCCCCAAGGCTGGAATGACTTTACGTTGAGTCTTTAAGGATGGGTTGTCTACCTGACTCTACAAGCAGTGCAACTGTGATGCCCCTCCCAAAAACTGTAATCTTGGGTGCCCCCATGTCTGCATTTTGCCCATAATCCATGCTCAACATGGACTTCAAGATCCTGAGTAAGGTGCTGGCATGCAGTCTGCTCCCATACATTCTGGTCTTGGTCCATAGAGACCAAAACGGTTTCATACGGAACCATAGTACCTCCCTCAACCTCACGAGGCTGTGCCATGTTCTACACCACCTCGAGGTGCAGGCCTCGTGCAGGGTGATACTCATGTCAGTGGACCTTGAGAAGGCCTTCAAATCGGTGCGATGGGACCTCCTATGGAAGGGCATGCACAAAATGCAGATGGGTAGGGCTGGATCAAATAGTTTACTCTACTACATCCAAGACCAACAGCACTGGTTAAGGCTGGCTCTAGGATTATCCCATTGTACAACATCTACGGAGGGACAAAGCAGGGCTGCCTGCTGTCTCCCCTGCTATATGCCCTTGCATTTTAACTCCTGGTGGAGTTATTTCACCAACCAGAGGAATTTGGAAAACGATCAGGCCTAAGGGTCAATTGGATTAAAACATGTATATTCCACTGCATACAGGGCACTCTCCAATCTCCAGAACTACCTTTAGGACTTACCTGGTCACCTGCAACCTTTAAATACCTAGGTATTCAGCTATATCAGAAACTGGACGATTTGCTTGAGGGTAACTTGGGGGGGGAGCACTCCACTCCCTTAAGGCTTGCGTCACCTTCTGGAGATCCCTGCGATTGTCACTCATGGCCTGGATATCGATATCTAAACTGGTGATGCTCCCTCGCATGTTATACTTTTCACAAATCTTCCAGTTACGATGCATGTTGCGTGGTTCAGACAATTAGATGTCCTGCTCCGTCAACTAATATGGGACGGAGGTCACCATAGAGTGTCGCTTGATGTTCCGCGAAACCTGCTGGGGGATGGAGGCCTAGGAGCACCAGATTTTTAATTGTTGCATTTGACGGCGCAAATGCAGTGGGTGGAGAAATAGCTAGATGAAACCCAGAGGAGCGAACTAAACCTAATGGGCCTCACACATACTAGGGAACACTATTGGCCCAGCTGCTGTGCCCTTAAGTGGCTGTTTCACAACTGGGCATCCTATTGCAGATAGCACTTCACAGTTGCATGGTGAGGACCTGGAGAGCCCCCTTTTATGCCCCTTCTCTACCATTGGTGTGCCTCCGGCATGGGAACACTGTCATTTGTTTCACTGCCGCCAAGCTCTCAAGCTGGATGGAGGCTGGCCTGGAAACAGTGAGCGATTGTTTTATGTTGGTTGCCATCATTACACTAGAGCGACGTTACTCAAAGTACGGCCCGCGGGCCGCCAGCGGCCCCACGGACCTATCTTTGCGGCCCGCGGACATGTCCGAGAAACGCCATATAATAATGGCCGCAGTACATAAACATAGAAGAGGGCCGCGGGAGCATGCGCAATAGTGGCTACTTCGCGCATGCTCCCGCGGCCCTCCTCTATGTTTACGTACGGCGGCCATTAGTTATGGCGTTTTCATGACGATCCTGGCTAGTGGCGGGAAGCCAAAGCCCCTTAAAAGTCGGCGCTTGCAGCTAACTTTTACGGGGCTTTTTTGTCTGCTTCCTGTCACTGTCTCCACGTCTGCCGCCCGCCCGCCTGCCTGCCGTTGTACATTTGTGGCATCTTTACAGTGCTTTATTGAGGCAGGTAAGGCTCTTTGGTTATTTATTTATTTGTTTTTAATGTAGTGTGTGTGTTACTGGGGTAGGGGTGAGAGCAGATTGCGCTGTGTGTGTGTGTTACTGGGGTAGGGGTGAGAGCAGATGGTGCTGTGTGCAGACGGCGCTGTGTGTGTTACTGGGGTAGGGGTGAGAGCAGATGGCACTGTGTGCAGATGGCGCTATGTGTGTTACTGGGGTAGGGGTGAGAGCAGATGGCGCTGTGTGCAGACGGCGCTGTGTGTGTTACTGGGGTAGGGGTGAGAGCAGATGGCGCTGTGTGCAGACGGCGCTGTGTGTGTTACTGGGGTAGGAGTGAGAGCAGATGGCGCTGTGTGCAGACGGCGCTGTGTGTGTTACTGGGGTATGGTTGAGAGCAGATGGCGCTGTGTGCAGACGGCGCTGTGTGTGTTACTGGGGTAGGGGTGAGAGCAGATGGCGCTGTGTGCAGACGGCGCTGTGTGTGTTACTGGTGTAGGGGTGAGAGCAGATGGCGCTGTGTGTGGATTCAAAATGCAGCATTGTTTAGCAATGTTTTGAAAAAGGGGGCGGGTGGTTGTGCCCCCTACAAGCCCCGCCCCTCCCTCCCCAACCCCCGCTGTCACTTCAGTGCGGCCCTCGGCCGCAAACCATACTGCAATTTTGGCCCCAAGAAAAAGTTTGTGAGTACCCATGCACTAGAGGAACTATCAGAACAATATGCTCTACCTTGAGGTCAATTCGGGAACGATGAGGCCCTGGTGCAGTGTTTTGCAGGTCTATGGGACAGAGGGCGGAATGAGCCTGCACCCCATACTGTGTTCCAACTCCTGCTTTCTATGGGCTTTGCACGATACCTGGCGGACGCTCCCAGACAGTCCTAACGTTGCTCTGAGCGGCATCAGGATTGGCCGCAGGGCAGTCTGGGAGCCTGTGTCTTCGCGCTGTGACTAATTCTAGAATTTTGTTTTAAGTCATGAAGTCAGCTGGGGATTTAAAATCTACGGTGATGTTGGTCACTTGAAGACCCCTTTAAAATATGCATCACAAGTCTTAAGATAAAACAAATGAATATAATAGAATTATATTGACTGCTCCCAGTGCTTTATTAAAGAGTCGACAGGTCCTATTTTCAACTGCATCTTGTTCCAGGCTCCATTATCATTAAAACTCAGACCTCATAAGATTTTAGTTCAGGAAAGTAATTCATTCAGTTATCTCTGAAGCCCTCTCAAGTTAGAAAGTAAAGATAAACAGTGCCAGTTACTTTATATGATGGCTACCTTCACTGAACCTTTCCTGATGTTAGTGATGTTAAAGACAATTATGTGATTGATATAAATAATGTTAGAACACTAGGATGTCGAGCACTCCATGGAAAGCAGTGAAACGCCTCAGTGCCTATAATAGCTACTATAGGTCTTTGGCTCCAACTTTCCCATGTTTGTTTTTCTAGTTCTCCCTGTTTAATAAGAACATTGTACCCTCAGTGGATGGAATCTTCTATTAGCGTTATAGCCCTAAGGCCTCAGATATATCAGGTGTTAAACACCTTCATTCTAAATATAACTTGGGTTCAGGATCTTTAGTAACTGGTATTACCCTCAGCATCGGCTGTAATAAATGTGCCTCAGCTACCCACAACCACCAGTGCTGTTCGTAATATCTTTCACACAGCGTAAATACTGGCCTTGGAATTTTAAAAACATTTTCAACCTCTTTTTCACCCTTGCACACACATTGTGCCACATATTGAAGCTCTAAAATGTTCTCTGTACCTAAAACACTAATATTCAATTAAGGGGCTCTCCCGTTTCTGACTTGAACCAAGCCATTCACAATATCATTATGTGATTATTTCACTTGAACAAAGAAATTGGTGTTCAATCATTTCATTCATAGCTTTTGGTGTAAATGAGCAGCTTCTTACTCTCAACATTCTTGATATATTTTATGTTTCTTCACTTGGAAGCTTACCTTTTTGCATCGTTGCCGTTGTTTTCATTCCTTTTAGCTGCATCTGACAATGGACTTAAATGTTCTAGATCCATGCTGTACTACTATATCCTAAGTCAGTGCATGATCTCAATCTTCCTCGCTACAATGATTGCTCTAGGACTGATTGTATGGCTCTATCTGTAGCTGAGTATCTTAGTGCAGCAATAAAAGACTAATGCAATGTAGCTATGGGAGACAAAATTGTTTATCTTCTATTACCGTTTCCACGTGTCCAGTTGCTGTGTGAAATCGGTGATTATACACTTAAACTCACCACCTACTTGTCTTTAACATATCGTTCCTTTAGTTCTGGGGTACTTTAGAGTTTACCACAATAAATATGAAAATATCACAATTCATGGTTTACTAAATTCACTCTTCTTTTCATTTTTATCATTTTCTTCTGCTAGTATTCATTTTGTGATTATAGGTGAGATAAGAACTAAACTCAAAAAAGTGGATCTGGACTGTTACTGAGGCAAAATGTATTCATATAGATTAATCAGAAAATAAAAACAAGCATTTCCAATACAACGGGTCTCGCATTTCTCAGAGTTAGAGCTATTAGTAGTTGCAAACTCCCAATCGGAATTTTCTTGCCACATTAAATGGAAAAAAAGAGCGTGATTGCGCTGCTACAGTTCACTTGTAGTGAAACCTAGCGGCAAAGTGCAATTATCTACGTAACCGGCAAAAAAGTGCAATTAACTATGTAACAGGGTCGATGTCATGGAAAGTGCTCGACTTCTGCCAAGCAAGATCACGCTGCGAAAAAAGATAAAAAGTAGTCCACAAACTGGACGGAAAACAGCAACCCTTGCACATTTTCAGTACTTGGTTGCTGCGCTCGAGGAGGGCTAATCACTGGAAGAGGCATGACATATGCATGCCTTCCACTAATGAAAGCAAGCAGATTTTAACAGGCAAGTCCACGAACCAATGAAAGACACTGATTTGACATGGAGGGGGCTCCGAGCCCTTTTCTAACTATTAAAGCGTCTCGCAAGCGAAATGCATGCGCAAGCGCATGCAATGCAGGCTCGGTCCTCTGTCAGCCAAATAATGGCGTTTCCGTGTAGGCCTCCAGCACCAAACCTGACATTTCAGGGCTTTCTCCCAGGCCTCCAGATCAACTTGGGTAGCCGGGAGAAAGTTGTGTGCGCCCCTACCTAATAAAAATACCCTTAATGCTGTAGACTATAAACTTTTTTTTTCTGCTCTGCATTTGGCAAATACAGATATTAGGCACTCCGGAGTTTCTATCTCCTGCCCCCTAAGATTGAAAACCCAGTACATAGCAGCAGCACTTGGAGTTTAAAGGTAAAGGGTTTGTAAATTAATCTGAAATTGCTGCAGATACGAATATATACCGGTACTGCATTTTCAGATGAGTGTATCGATGTTATTTGTCATAGTATGTGGCTACTGAGCACTCAAACACACATACCTTGTAGCCAGTATACAGTATCAGTTTAATACATGTGGAAATACAAGTTGCGGCTTTCACAGTCATTATCACCGTGAGGTAGACGGGAGGAAGTGCCCTTTGGGAACCCACATCAAGGATGGGGAAACAAGGAGCTCTCTGGAGCGCCAGCATTGGTTGTGGTAGGGGGGTGGTGACAAACTATCAGGGCATGAAGTGGCATGTGCATTCAGCAGGGTAGATTTGCTCATATACGAACGCATATCAGCTCCTGTGTGAGCAGCGCTAGAAATAAAGGACGACTTCTAGATACAATTTTGATTTTGTTGCTCCCGGAGTCTGTGTTTTGGGATCCAAGCAGCTGTGAAGCGAGGGTGTGCCTCTGGGCGGGCAATGAGTGGGCGCAGAGACAGTGCGCAGTGGTTGCACAGAGCTGCAGTTTGTGCACAGTGTGTGTACAAGGAGTGGGCGCAGAGACCGCGCACAGTGGGTGCACAGAGCTGCAGAATGTGTACAAGGAGTGGGCGCAGAGACCGCGTGCAGAGACCTGCACGCACTGGGTGCACAGAGCTGCCATTTGTGCACAGTGTACAGGGAGTAGGCGCAGAGACCGCATGCAGTGGGTGCACAGACCTGCCGTTTGTGCACAGTGTACAAAAAGTGGGCGCAGATACCGCGTGCAGTCTGTGCACAGAGCTGCAGTTTGTGCGTGGTGTGTGTACAGGTATTGGGCACAGAGACCGTGCGCAGTGGGTGCACAGAGCTGCAGTTTGTGCACGGCGTGTACAGGGGTGGGTGCAGATACCGCATGCAGTCTGTGCACAGAGCTGCAGTTTGTGCACAGTGTACAGGGAGTGGGCACAGAGAGCGCGTGCAGTTTGTGCACAGAGCTGCAGTTTGTGCGGTGTGTGCATAGAGTGGGCGCAGAGACCGTGCACACTGTGTGCATAGAGTGGGCGCTGGCAGCTCGCGCGGTGTGTGCAAGGAGGATGAAGTCTCCAATGAAAAGGTGCCAAGATAGCGGGTGTGGAAAGGATGCAGAGTGTGCGCATGGCCTGGGTTCAAAGGGGGTGCACACGGAGAGAGCGGGCCCAGTGAGTACATACATGGCCTCTAGTGAGAGCATGTACAGCGTGTGCAGAAAGCACGTCTCCTGATTTCTGTTCCGTCATCACTTGAATAGCGTAACCATCCCCCTGCCCCCCAGCCTCCACCTCCCAACCACCCGTGGACACATTTTCCCCACAAGTCTGATTTCATCACTGCAATTATCTACGTAACCGGCAAAAGTGCAATTAACTATGTAACAGGGTCGATGTCATGGAAAGCGCTCGACTTCTGCCAAGCGAGATCGCGCTGTGAAAAAAGATAAAATGTAGTCCACAAACCGGACGGAAAACAGTGAGCCTCACATGTTTTCAGTACTTGGTCGCTGCGCTCCAGGAGGGCTAACTACCGGAAAAGGCATGACGTATGCATGCCTTCCACTAACGAAAGCAAGCAGATTTTAACAGGCAAGCCCATGAACCAATGAAAGACACTGACGAGAAATGCAGGGGGCTCCGAGCCCTTTTCTATCTACTAAAGCGTCTCGCAAGCGAAATGCATGCGCAAGCGCATGCGACGCAGGCTCGACCCTAATGAACAGGATTGACAATTGATGAACCTTGGAAAGTAAGTAACTAACAACACTGACAGATGAGATTGAATGAAAAACTTGGAGGAAATTGTTCTGATAGGGCTTGATAACCTGTGGCATAACTCTCTAGAGTTTAGTAAATAAAAAAGCAACAAAAAAAAGCCAGATTTTTGCAAGAATAGGTCCTGCCCCTAAAGATACAGTCACCTGTAGCTCACACTACTCATCAATGAAAAAAACAAAAAACTAATTTGGAATGATGTTCTGCAGCATTGATCTTAGTTTGTGTTTAGTATACACAAGTGTATAGAGGTGTCTTCACTTTTATGAACTTTGTCGTCACAATGAAGATTCTTTTTTAAGCAGTAAAACAGCTATAGGAATAGCTCCACTCAATTTGATTAAATCAGTAGTTGAACATAGTTAATTTCTAGGCTAAGACTCTTTCCAAACTGAATGAGGAAGGTGTCCTAAGACAAGATGGATCTCCTATTTTCAGATGCCGTCTGCTTCCTGGAGGAGGCCATTGTTCAAAAGGATTTGGGATATGCATGTACCTTCAGAGGCAGAAAAGAAGGGAACACAGTCTAATGTGAGTCCCAGTTATTCCATGGGTTCTCTGTCAGGAGGCCCAAAAAGGCATGTCCTACTTATTTCTCACTCTATGGACGTTGGCTAAGTCAGAGAACAATAAAAATAAAATCGGCTATGATGGTACACTGAGTTCTGCTGTGTTCAGGACCTTACGTTGGCCTGGTCATTATGTTGCCTGGTAGAGGCAAATGGCAGAACAGACCTTGAGAACCCTCTCTGAATCAGTAAAGCCTTTTGTCAGTTCTTTTGCAAGTAGTTAAGAATGTCTTATTTAAAGATTTATGTGGGAAGGAGACCAGCTAGAGAATGTCACATTCCCTCTTCATACATCCTGTGTTCCACAAAGCTCCCCCCATGGGACCATCAAGATTCAGAAGAAAAAAGTTTAAAAGAAAATATAAACACCCTGCCTTAATTTATTAGTTAAATTAGAGACAGCTATATGAAAGTACTATAATTTCTCAAGTTCTATGAAAATGCAAAACATCTGCCAAGAAAATGTGAGCAAAACATATAGAGAAAAATGAGAGACTAGAAACATTTCTAAAATGTATTATAGATGCTCAGCCTAAAGAATCAGTGGCACATCATCACCTTTGGCACTAGATCAATTGTTTTTTAAAATCTGGAACACGTTTGTTTTGGATTACTTGTTTCCAAATTCCAAAAGTACTCTCTTGTGTCTGTATCAATCAGGCAATGGTCCTCCCCAATTTCTCTTTGGACTACCTACATCTAAACCAGAAGAGCAACATCACAAATTGAACATTAGATTATCTCTATAAAGTTTCACTTACCCGAAATATGAATAACATATACTCGCCCAGAGTTGTGCCACTTCAAACAGGATCCTTTACACATGTTCTTCCAAGGTTCCTGAAGTAAAGACAATTGCTTCTTTAGATTGTTTTTCATCAAATGCCACTCTCTTTTAGGTGAGTTAGATATTCATTTTATTCAGTGCTCAAATTTCAGGTTTTTAGCAAAGGTTTCTCTTTCAATGCTACGTTCAAGGCTGAAAGGCGGTTTGAACAAAACAACACAAGTGCACGTGATCTGTGCAGGGCATTGTTGCGAACATCTCCCTAATAATTTACTGATTAGTAATCTTTGCAAGCTTTGGAAATGAATAGTATGAATTGCTTTAAAACAATTTTCCTAAAGTGTAGTAACATCTGTAATATTACTAAACCCACTTCATTCACAAAAGGCAACCCTTCATTTCCGCTACACCATCAAAGTGAAAATTCCATCCCATTATTAGTATTTGTTACGCAAGTGAGGGCTAACATACACAAGTATGTGTGTATGTTCTATAACACTTACAAGCTGAAGTGCAATGGAGTGAAAAAGAACAATGTAAGTAGATTATACTTGGTCATTTACAGTAGTTCTGATAAGGGTGGAGTTCTTCCCAGAGTTGCCTAGGTAGGTGGTGGAAACTAGGAAGCCTCATATCTATGATGATCGAGATGCTCTTTAATGAGATGATGTGTAGTGAGCCTGATAGGCAGAAGAACGTTGTTTGATAACCTTTAGTTCTTCACTGTTGAAGATTAATCATAATGTTTTTATTTATCTTTGCTTTCAATCTCACAATGCCTTATCTCCTTGTGTTCAGTTTTCAGCCTGCAATGTTCACTTATTCTGCCAGAGAGAGTGTTGTGCTGTTTGTTAGTACTACTCTGGGGTGAGATCCAGGGAAAACGAAATGATCAAGGATGCATCTTTGACAGAGCAAGTGTTCATCTTTGGTGTCATTTCTGACATTGGACCTCAGATGGTGATGTTGAGAGTTGCTAATAATAGAGAAATAACAAGTGAATAATCTAGTTAGTGACAATTTAATTTTGTAGCTTGATGGTAAAAATGCTTGTATTTACATTTGTGTATTTTTTTTCTCTCAACTCTTAGTGGAGCATCATCAGCCAACTACTCTTCTAATTGACAATGGCAACTCAGGAGAAACAAGACTACAGTACACTGATGAAGCTGATCCCCTCACCTCTCCATTTATCAACTATATCAAGGCAAGTTTAAAATAGTTTTTCATTAAATCACTCTGTCCAGCAGTATATGCAAATGCCTCATCTTTCACAGACATACAAACTGTAAAACAACTGTACACATTAAAATAGCAATACATGTGCTTGTGTACATTTATGTTACTGATAACCATGGATCTTAGGGATACGTTTTACAGGGTATTATTTTTTTCCAGATTTTCAGTGTCTGTATTATTATTTGTTCTTCATGGGTTGATGTGAATTTAGTATATAGACGTAAAGTAGGAGGTGGAATGTCATAGGGAAAGCTTTTATGTTAAAGATGGTCAATGAAACAGATCTGTCCTCACATGTGTACATGCATACACATATGCTCATGCCGTTTTCATGTATGTGTATGATATATTCTAGTACTGTGATGTAACCTGTGCTCACTATAATTAGTTTTTTTATTTATCTCTATAGTTTGGCTAAATGCTAGTAGACGCAAGAGATAGTACTCCCCACTGACATACTTACCATGACTAAGATTAGGAATAATCTGAATTATGTTTTTTTATTTTTTATATTCTGGTCAAGAAGTCACCTCTTACAGAAACTGGCCCTTGTTTAGGCAACATAGAATAATTATACGACTTAACTATACAAACGTACGTTGTTCATTTATGCAGAATTATTGTCATGCATTCATATGCAAAACAAACTCTAGACCTTATATGTTGTGTCAGCCAGGTAAAACCTCTTAGCAATACAAGCCCTACCACTTTCCAATCTCTTCTCATGTACATATTATCTATGCTGAACAAAAAGCCTTCCAAAGCCTCATCTTATAAAAGGCAGTCTATGCACTATGCTTTATACAAGCAAAGACCTATTCATAATGCCTCCTTTCCCTGCGCAGTGGCTGAGACAGTCTGTGAAAAGTAAGGTATGACATGGGCATGAAAAGGAGAATTTTCTCATTGTGACAGCTTCTGCCTGTCCTTGCTAATGCACTGTCGCTGCTTTTCCAATACCAAAGGTGGGCCAGAAAAATAAATGTACTCAAATTGAAAAGATATTTCAGTATAAAACTGAGTTTTTCTATGTAAAAGGCAAGCTTTTGTTTAGAGGATCTTGCCTTGTTTACAAAGGAAAAGATTGTATTTGCAAACATAATGTTCTAAGTTTCAGACACTAGAAAGATATTGTTTATTAGAATATTGGAATGTTGATAGCTCCATTGAAGACAAGGGAACAGCAGAGGCCTACATGGACTGGTATAGGCCTGCTACTCTCAACATATTAATTTCATAATACACAGCCTGTGCCTTTCTCTTTACCCTGCATCTCAAAAATCTATTAAATAGGCATAGGAAAGCGAAAGGCAGAGGCCATGCAGGTGGACACACGCAGCCTTCACCCTTCCCTCCTCCTGTAGTTCAGTATCACTAGTGCTTCAGAAGGAGGGAGGGGTGAAGGCTACTCAGCTCCAGCGTCTCACTGGCTTGGCTGAACTACAAAAAGGAGCCAGGGAGAACGAGGGACTGACTTCAGCCCCCTTTCACAGCCCTTGCTGTAAATGTCCATCAGCTAATAGATAAAAGCAGTGGTCCT
The DNA here is from genome assembly GCF_031143425.1 of Pleurodeles waltl. Taxonomy (NCBI): domain Eukaryota; kingdom Metazoa; phylum Chordata; class Amphibia; order Caudata; family Salamandridae; genus Pleurodeles; species Pleurodeles waltl. The sequence continues at coordinate 1,158,821,937 of NC_090447.1, read as the reverse complement.
GCGCACAGCTGTAAGCTCTAGAACAGTCACAGCAAAAGCTGTGAACAAAGGCTGCAGAGACAAGGGGAATTGCAACCCCCTCGGGTCTGAGAGGCATTTCGTTTTCTAATTAGAACATTCTGGTCTTATGGGGCTGAATGTGTTAATAGCTTTATAGCCTGCAGTAGCTGGGCTATACCAGCCATTAGACCATTAAAGGCCCGCTCTCTTGTTAAAGGCCCCTCACCTTCAGCTCGGGCCTTTAATGCTGGAGAAGGCATTTACTGGCAAAGCTATATTAGAACATTGGAACGTTGAGAGCTTCACTGAAGACAATGAAGTAGCTCTGGGCTTATAATGGTTGGTATAATCTCGGATCTCCAACATTCCGATGTTTGTCTTTATATTTCTCCCCTTTTAATTCAGAATATTTTACCCTTAGTGTAATGTTCTAATAGCCTTAAAATCCTTCTGCCTTGGGATATACTGGTTGTTAAAGTCCCTCTCCCTCGTTATAGGTAGTCGCCTGTGGCTCAGGCCTATAACTCAGGCCCAGGGCCTTTAACAACCGGTATAGCCCCTGGGATAGAGGGCAATCACTCTATAGTAACAAAGTTATTGAATTTCCAAAAGATATTTACTGTTGATGTTTGAGTGGCAATGTAGATTGCATTTAGTAGAGTTATTGCTGAACTGGCTAAAATAGGGCAATTACAACTATGATTGGTATCTCCTAACATGTGTGGCTTCATAATCTATAGTGATAAACGATGTATGATCTTATTGGCACTCTCTGTGAACTTAGCATGTATGGTTGGTGTTGCCTGACTGTAGCCTGATCCTGTAAGGTCCCTATTCATTGAATGGCAATACTGCTCTTAATCTTTAAGTTTTGTCTTGGTCTGACGTTTGTGGCCTGTGGTTCCCAGGTTACATATTGAATAATTATGCCACGCTCTCCCTTCCAAGTAGATTCTCACTCATAATACACTGACAGTTTGCTTCGAGGGGACATGATAGAAAAACGAAAGATGGCAGAAATTAGATGCAGTGCTACATACATGGCTTAGGATATGGTGCATCTCACGTTAGTAACAAACCTTCGTTCTACTCTCCTACCAACTGAACATTTAATTCTTTCATACATGCATTGGTTTTTACTGTACTGTAGGTTAAATAGGCATTGAAATGTCAATATGTCTCAGCAGTGAAATCTATTGGTTTTGCTAATGCTCTTTTGTGTAAGAACTCCGTTGCAGATGCATGCTCATCCACAATGGCTTTCTTTCAATGCATTTGTATTATTTGAACAAACCCATTCAAAGAAATCCTCCCTGGATACATGCACATCTATGGCAGCTACTTTTTAATAGGTCAGTTGAAATAATGCAACCCCATTTAGATGTGCCCATCACACCTGCATATGTGTATTCATAGGTGCTCATATTGAAGTAAGTAAAACCCCATTTTAGGGTGGATGTCTGCCTATAATGCAGCAGACATAAAACAAAAAATAAAAAGTGGGATAGGTGTGACATGGAGGAGGGTTGGGTAGTAACGAAGCGGCGGTGGGACATATTGACATAAAAAAGGTGAGTGGGAGGGACGGGAAAAACAATAGAGGAGCTGAGGAGAAGGTGGGGCAAGTTGGAAAGCGAGAAAAGACTGGGGCTAAGTAAAGAGAAGCAGTGTGTGAGGAGAGGGAGCAAAAAACCACACTGCCATGGAGTACTTAAAGGAAAAGAAAAAAATGTATTTCACTGTAGGGAAGCAACCATCATCAGTATGAGGATACTAGTCATCCAATCAAAACACTGTAAGATTGAAATGCTCCTAGGTGGAACAGATAGAAGAATAAGGAGGAAAGCTATTGAACCAAGTGGGGACAACTGAGAAAGATGACAAACCCATTCAGTCATGGGCAAGGGGTTGACCCAAAGCACACACTATGTATATTTGAATCAATAGGTCTGTGAAAACTGAAGCTACCTGTAGATGGGATCTAACAAGACAGGACCACAGACAGTATCACATTTGCGTGCAGTTACGTTGCTGATTTCTATGAAGTCACGTATATAGTGTGTTTTTGCAACAGTTAAAACTTTTTTGAGTGATGCTGCTGATATGATTGATTTAGGACTGATGTAGTGTGTGCACTTTTATTCGTTGCAGGTAAATGGCTCTTGTTATATTGGTATATTTTAATTTAGTTTCAGGAGTTTCTTTGGGTTTTTGTGAATGCATACCCTGCTGATTCTGTTTTAAAATATGGTTGCATAAATATGAATTCATTCTACGGTTTTAGTGATTTCATAAAAATAAAAATAGCAAAATAAACTTAGGTAGCACTTCAGAAGGTATGCTGTATCACAATAAATCCTGATTACTTCTTGAGTTTGTATCTGTGTCCATTTCTAAAAGTCATGTTTTTTTCTTTTACATTTCTGTAAAATGGATCAGTTTTTCTCCAGAAATAAAGAATTAGTTTATGGACTGGATGTGTGGATGGATAGATGCACACTCATTGATGTAAACCATGTGCTGCTCTGATAGTGATGTCCTTTACCCCTAAGTGTTTGGCTGGACAGCTTGAGGGTGCAGAGGGCATGCTGCCTAGGTCAGGTGAGGATATTTGTTTGTGACAGGTAGTGTTCAGCTATTCTGAGACTATTTCACTACTGCTGAGCTAGGGGAAAGTCACTGTGAGCTACATTGACTTGAGAGCAAAACTAACACCCAGTGCACGAGGAAATTAGATGTCATGGGTTCACAACTCTGGTACCAAATGTTTTCTTTGGAGGTTCATGTTTGTTTATTGTTCAGCCTTATTATTAATCACTAAAACAAATATTATTCGCTATAATGCGTGTAACTATAGTTGGATTGTATTTTTGGCTGGAATTAATACATATGTTCTCTGCCGAAGTACTCCTTCGATCGTTTTTTATTTTCGGTGATTATGTCAAAGTTTGTTTCGCATGTTGAAGGAGTGCAGTGTTGCTTGGCTGAACTTCTGTTTAGCTTCCGACCTCAAGCCATTTTTCATATCAGTTGCTCCTTTGTAAGAAACATGTGTCAAAGCACAAAAAAGGAACACTCACTGGGTTTAAAGAGATAGCTTTTAGCACTTTGGCTTAGGTATATTGTGGGCACAGCAATGCTTAATTTATGCTGGTGGTTTCTGGTGCTCGGCAATGGCACTCAGTTGTCAACACCGGTACTTATTACTTTTTGCCACCTAGTGCCACTATTTATGTAATTCAGAGTTGAGCAAAACAACAGTTGTTTATTAATTCAATATATATTAAAACAAGAAATACTTGCTTCCCAAGCCCTTCTTTTAGCTTTGGGGGACCTGAAATAGTCTGAATTGTCACATTTGTAGGAGTGTGATGTTAGTAGTTGTGTAGGTACTGTCATTGGCAACGCTGACAGGGGCAATGGGTGTTACAGGAAGCAGTGGTCTCGTGACAGGGGCCCTGGCACTTATTTACTTCCAACTTAAACACTGGAGCACAGTCAATGTTTGGCATAGGGACTTTTCCTTACATTTTAGAATTCCAATCAAGTAAGCATGAAGGGGAAAATAGACGTTGTAATAAAACGATGTGTAGGGTTGTGCTGGAATTTAACCAGGATTCCAGTGACTGCTGGAGCGCTGAGAACATCCCTTCACAATGAACAGTTCACAAGAAAGTCTTACCAACTCCTCTAGGTGACATCCCAGCCTCTAAGCCAGTGGATCTTTGATGTTAGATAAGATTAACCAGGAGATATAAGTTATATGATAATAACAGTTGTATTCTCATTTTCAGTCATTAATGAGAGTTTGTTGTGACTTTAATTTTTTTTATTAATCAATCTTTTTGAAACTCATCATTATTAGGTCAGTATTAATTTCATCAATATAAATCATCAGTTAATCAAAGACTAGAGTGAGCAGTCAGTAGTTCATAATCAGTGCATAAAGTGCAATACATAAAGGAAAGAATCTCTATTCTAAGAATGAGGATGGTTGAAGGGAATGGACCAATAAGGAAAAGTAATGGTGTCAATCAGAACTCATAAAGAGTTCCAGATCGAGAGTTCAAAGCATAAAGCTCAATATTCAGATATAAAAATCAACCAAAGCAGAACTTCCCATAAAGAGAGGTTAAACGAAATCAGTAGTGTCTCAGCCTGAGCTACTTAGACTTGAGCATGAAAAATTGCAAAATGACTCTGAGTGCCTGTCAGAGTGTCTGACCTACTCTAGAAACACATATTATTATGGACAGCACACTTGTACATTTTTGAAACCTGTTTCTTCTTCATTGTTCAATCAGCTTTTGATGTCTTAACGGGAACAGAACACTCCTTTGTCTCTTCTCAGGACACAATACAGCCGATGGCAACATTAATTAACCACAGCCTTTTCTTATCAATAAGGGGATGATTTTGATATTGGCAGACAGGTTACTCCGTCACAGCGGTAATGGATAACCTGTCCTCTAAAATCTAAATATCATTATATCATATGGATTTAGATTTCAGAGAATGGGATAGACATCATCATTGTGATGAACTAACCTGTATGCTGATATCTTAATCAGGCAATAGTTGTCCTTATTTTTCATGTTGCATGATTCAATCTCTTATTCATAAAAATAAATTTTGTCAATGGGAACACTTGCATCCAATCTTCTAAATAACTACTCTTCTTCATTTTATTAGCAACTGTTTTTGTCTGTTAGGAAAATACACATTATTTTCAATCCACTGTTTAACTTTGCAGCTAGTTCTCACCATTCATTTGCTTCAAGAAATTACATTTTCAAGTTTAACTTGTACATTACCTCATATTCATTTATTCTACAATGCTCATTTTAGTTGAACCATTTGCAAAGTTAAGCATTAGCAATTTATTCAATTAATACATTTCAGGAAATGTGTGTCTATGAGAAAGTCAGGAAACATTACATTTTACATTCTTGAACTAGGTCATTTTGTCAGTAAAATGCAGCTTGAGCTATTCAGATTTAAAATGTGTAACAATGGCTGCCTTGTACGCATTAATTTTTTCTTCAGTTTAAAGCATTTGTTTTTCCTTTCAGACCTACATGTTAATACTGCACATTATTAATGTTAAATGCATTATTTTCATAATTTAATAAAATCTGCTCCTTCAAATTTATAGTTTGTTTAGCTCATTTCTGGGAGTCCATGAACACCCAGGAATTTAGGCTGCTGAAGGCTTGGATGGTAGTGAAGAGATTCAAATAAATGACTAGGTTCTTCAGTGCATGATAGGCTGATATCTAGCTAATCTTAACAAGCATTTTGCAAAGTGTGATCCCAGTTTGCAAACAAATTTTTCCAGGCATGAGTCAGATTGATACCTTGAAAGAGGTGTACCTTCTACCTGTGTAATTTACACAGGAACATATTGCAGGGCCCTGTAGTCTCTGGTGTGTAGGGGCCCCAACCCTTCAAGGGGCCCACATTCAGCCCAAGGTCAATGAATATGTGAGAAATTGGATCCGTAGGGCCCACTCTTCACATATTGAGGGCCCTTCATTTTGGTTACACCACTGAACTTACTCCATATTTACAGAAGTGTTTAAACGTAAGTAAAACTCATTTTAATCCCAGCCCCTTGATATACCTCTGTAAAAAACATTGTTGTCCAGAGAATTTCATTTTTGATTTGTATTTGGATCATTAGAGAAGTAATTTAGCTTGGGTACACATTGCTGATCTGGCCACATTTTTATGGACAACATTTTAAAAAATGGCTGGTGTATTGCAGAGATGATGTAATATTCCAGGAACCATGAGACCTATATGCTTCATTTTGGTGTCAAAACATAGGGTTTGGGGTTCAAGTAGTCTTATAAAGACAGAAAATAACTCCTCAGAGCAACACTTCCACCATTTTCCAAAATGGCAGCTATAATAGAGGAAAAAAGACATATATAGAAATGAAACAAATAAATATGATTTTTTATCCTTTTAAGTATACACCAAGCAATGTTTATGATCTGAATATGAAAAAAAATGTTTAGCATCCTGTTTTAGACACATTTTCATAGCTCACTTTATTAATTTGTTTCGGCAGTCGCTTGTGGTATATTTGCATAATGTTGAACATTGAGAAGAGCATATTGACAGGGACATCTTTTGTAGCACAGGTTTTACAAGTACATATTTGTTAGAAAAGGGATTTCTGGTTGGCTAGGGTATGCACCTAAGCCAGGCAGAACCCACCCACTCTAGTCAGGGCAAGGGAGTTACATTCCCAAGATAACCCCTGCTTACCCCAATTGTAGCTTGGCATGTGCAGTCAGGCCTATCCCAAAGGCAATCTGTAAAGCAAATGCACAACATAAACAACACACCTAACACAATAGATACACCCCAAAGGAAACACAACACCAAGTTATATAAAAATAAACTTCTGCATAAAACATTATTAGACCAAACACAACATGTCAATAATACCCTGCTACACAGGCAGTTGTCAGAACATCACACAGTTACTAGTACTCTGCAAAAGCCAGCAGTAGTCACATAAAACACATATGTTATTGGTTATTCTGCAACACAAGCAGTAGTCGGGTTGTCATTACCAAATAACACGTCATAATGAGCACGTCACCAAAAATGCCAGGTCATTATCGTTAATACACATAACATGAAACATTACCAGAAATAGGCACGGCAGCCTAAATTTATTAACATGAAGGTCACACCCTCATCACGAGACCCATTCCTCCCAAGGCAGATTATTATTATCCCCTCAAAGAAATTCACCTCCCACGCAGTGGGTGAATCAGCAAAGACACTTGTGCATGAAGGTTGTAGCTCGTCCGTGTTTCTTTCAGAAAAGGTACGGTGAGGAAAAACCTACCCGTCAACCTAGGAGCTCCTGCGCTCCTCTCAGGATAAAATACGGTGTTTCCTCCATGAACTATGCACAGCTGCTTGACTACTATGGCTAATACGGTACGATCCTCAGTGGGGCGGGACCTCCGTTGAGGCCTCCGTCCTGTTCTAGAAGCGATAACAAGTTCCCCGTGGACAAGGGTGACCCCCCTTTAGGACCGGGGAGGCCAATGCTGGGATCCCGTCCGTCCTGGGGGTCAAGCGTGCCGGCCGCTGCCCACATCCTCCTCCCAGGGGATTTATAATATTGTCCAGCCGAGCTTCTGGAGCTCAGCAGACGAGCACTGTTGGGCCATGCTTCACTCCTCTGACAGCTGCACTACCCAGGCTCCAGGGGCAGCACACAGAGGGAGTGAGTGTGGCGGCAGTCACTCCCTCCTGTTTTGGGGCACTTTGCAGTGGAGCCAGCAGGGTTCTCCAGTGTTGCGACCCCCAGGTGCACCAAGGGGAACACACTCTCTGTCCTCTCACCGGTGGGGGGGTCACCAACACAGAACTAATATTGCACGCTTTCCTTGCGCTTCACCAAATGAGTGATGTGCTCCTCGCGCTTTGGAGGAGGAATCATCAAATGAAGCGCGCTGTATGCGCTAGTCCATAAGCAAACCAGGGAGCAGGGCACAGGGCCTCCCTCACGCTTTGGAAGACAGGATTAAAGCCCCGTCCAGTACTTTAAAGAAAAATTACAGGGGAACAGGGGGTGCACCACCCAGCCAATGGAGACAACAAAAGGGGACAAAACAAAAAAAGAGGGATGATCTGGTGGGAGATTTTCTAATTGGTCCTGTGCAGAGTACCCCCATATAAATAAATAAAAAAATGGATGCACAGTTCCACAGTGAAGATGATTGATCTCTACCCAATCTGGGAGAAATCGATAGGTCCCTGAAAGTATCCAAACTTGGGAACAAGATCCCTCACTCACCACTCAGTGACATGCTTCATCATCAGGCTTTGCTCCTTATCAGGCCGGCACTGCAATGCCTGACGGGCCCCTCAAGGGGGCTTTTTGCCGGAGATCTTTAAGAAATTGTTGCCAGTGGTGAATGCAGTTATGTGGGACTGGTAAAATAAACTGTTAAAATTGACTAGAGGGACCATATAATTAAATGTTTATTGAGAATGTGAACCTCTGTCAAGGTTAAAAACAAAAAAAGTAAGGGGGAAGTAAGAATAATGTCTGTGTTTCCCTACTCAAATATGGTGTCTTGTGTCAAAAGACACTATTGTCTAGGGGTTTTGTTTGAAGAGGGCAGAGTTAGAAATCCCTACACTGTCTGTCATGGAAAGGTCAACATGTTTCTCGCTATGTTAGTCTGAAAAGATCTAAGTGCGATTCATCAGGACCTAGAAAAAAATCATACCTATTCCTCACTGTTACGGTAAACTATGTAATATATGTGGAACAGGAACCCTCCTCAAATTAAAGGATGGGCCCCAAAGGGATAGCTACGGGCATTCGTGATCCAGCAAATGTAATAATCTTCGGGTCTTTCTGCACCTACCCCTGCTCCGCGCTCCCTGGAGTAGAGATCAATCACCTTCACTGCGGAACTGTGCACCCATTGTTTTGTGACAACAAATGGGGCACAGGGCAGCAGGGCCCAAGCAAGCAGGCCAGCACAAAGGCAGTGGCAGTTTCTGTTAGTGATCCAGCAGGTCACTGGTCAGCACAACAGCAACAGTCAAAAGGCAGTTCCTGGCGAGTCCCTCCAGCAGCATAATTTGTCCATATCAATAGTCCATTAATGTCTCTTTAACATGGGGAAAACCCCCTGTACTTATACTCAGTTTTGAACAAGCTTTCACAAAAAAGGGGGAGAAGAGGTCCCAACTAGTCCTAACTGGTTCTGGGAGTGTCCCCTATCTCCTCCAGCACAGGCCCCAGACATTAGTTGGGGGGGTAAGCGAACCCTTTGTGTGAGGCAAGGGCACAGCCTTAACAAATGCAGGTGTGCCCCACCTCTCCTTCTCTCAACCCAGGAAGTCCATTCAATATGCAGATGCACCTCTGTGACACCTCCACTCTCCCTGTATACAATCAATCAATCAATCAAAAAACATTTATAGAGAGCGGTGCTCACCCGTGAGGGTCTCAAGGCACTTGGTGGGGGTCAAGGGGGGTGCAAGGAGGGTCACTGTTCGAACAACCATGTCTTGAGGTTCTTTCTGAAGAGCAGGAGGTCTTTGGTTTTGCAGAGGTTGGTGGGGAGGGAGTTCCAGGTTTTGGGGGTGAGGTAGGAGAAGGACCTGCATCCTGTGGTGGTTCGTTGGATGCAGGGGACTGTGGCTAGGGCGAGGTCGGCTGATCAGAGGTTGCGGGTGGGAGTGTGGAAGTTCACTCTGTCGTTGAGGTAGGTTGGGCCGGTGTTGTGGAGGGATTTGTGTGCGTGGATGAGGATCTTGAATGTGATTCTCTTCTCTATTGGGAGCCAGTGAAGGGATTTGAGGTGTGGTGAGATTCGTTCATGGCGGGGGAGGCCAAGTACGAGGCATGTGGCTGTGTTCTGGATTCTCTGGAGTTTGCGTTTGAGTTTGAGTGTGGTGCCAGCATATAGGGCGTTACCGTAGTCTAGTCTGCTGCTGATGAATGCATGGGTGACTGTCTTCCTGGTCTCTGAGGGAATCCATTTGAAGGATTTTTTTTTTAGAGTGCGGAGTGTGTGGAAGCAGGAGGAGGTTAGAGCATTGATTTGCTGTGTCATGAAGAGGGAGGGGTCCAGGATGATGCCGAGTTTGCATGCGTGGTTTGCGGGGGTGGGTGCGGGGCCTAGGGCGGTGGGCCACCAGGAGTCGTCCCATATGGTTTTGTTGGGGCCGAAGATGATGATCTCGGTTTTGTTGGAGTTAAGCTTGAGGTGGTTAGTTGTCATCCAGTTGGCGGTGTGGAGGAGAGCAGCGTGTAGGTTGGTTTTGGTAGTGCTGGGGTTGCGGGTGAGGGAGAGGATGAGTTGGGTGTCATCTGCGTAGGAGAGGATAGTGATTCCGTGTGATCGGAGGATGTTGGCTAGGGGGATCATGTAAATGTTGAAGACTGTGGGGCTGAGGGAGGACCCTTGGGGGACTCCGTAGATGATCTTGGTAGCGGTGGAGTGGAAAGGTGGAAAGCGGACTCTATGGGTCCGGTCGGTGAGGAAGGAGGTGAGCCAGTCTAAGGCTTTGTGGCGAAGTCCTATGTTGTGGAGGCGTGTGCTGAGTGTGTGGTGGCAGACAGTGTCAAAGGCTGCGGAGAGGTCTAGGAGAATGAGGGCGACGGTCTCACCTTTGTTGACTTTGGTTCTGATGTCGTCAGTGCATGCGATGAGGGTGGTTTCCGTGCTGTGGTTCTTGCTGAACCCGGATTGTGAGGGGTCAAGAGTGTTGCGTTCTTCGAGGAAGTGGGATAGGCGGGTGTTGACTAGTTTCTCCGCAACCTTGGCGGGGAAAGGGAGGAGGGAGATGGGGCGATAGTTGGAGAGGGTCTCCGGGTCAGCTTTGTTTTTTTTTAGGAGAGCGGTGACTTCCGTGTGCTTCCATGGGTCTGAGTAGGTTGCGGAGTCGAAAGAGGAGTTGATTATGTCGCAGAGTATGGGGGCGATGGTTGGGCTGGGTTTGTTGTAGATGCGATGTGGACAGGGGTCGGAGGGGGATCCGGAGAGGATGGAGTTCATGGTTTTTTCGGTTTCTTCATGTGTGGTGTGGGCCCAGGTGGTGAGTGTGATGGGGGGGTCATGAGTGGGGGTTGAGTTGGGTGAGTGAGGGGTGTGTGTGATGGGTGTGTGTGGTATGAAGCTCTTGTGGATGTCCAGGATTTTGTGGTGGAAGTGGTTGGAGAGGGCGTCACATAGGGGCTGTGTGTGTGAGGGGTCTATGTTGCTGGCTTTGGGTTTGGCTAGTTCGTTAATGATGGTGAAGTGTTCTTTGCTGTTTTGAGAGTTGTTGTCAAGGCGTGTCTTGTAGTGATCTCTTTTGGCGGTGCAAATGAGTTGGTGATGGGTGTGAATGGTGGCTTTGAGGGTGGAGAAGTTGGTTGTAGAGGGTTCTTGTTGACATATTTTCTCCGCTTGGTGGCATTTGCGCTTGGAGTCTTGGAGTTCGGGGATGAACCATGGGGCGTTCTTGATGTTGCGGGTGGCGATGTGTTTGCTGAGGGGGGCTAGTGTGTCTGCGCAGGTAGTGATCCATTTCGAGAGGTTGTGTGCTCCTTTGTTGGGGTCGTTGGTGTGGGGGGGGGGTTGTGAGCCAGTTGGGAGTTCAGGCGTTCTGTGGGGATCTTGTCCCACATGTGGTAGGGTGTGGTGTGTTGATGGTGGTGTGTGGGGGGTTTGATGAAGGAGAAATGGACGCAGTGGTGGTCAGTCCAGAGGAGTTCGGTTGTGTGGGTGTAGGCTATGTGTTGGCTTGCAGTGAAAATTGCGTTGAGCGTGTGTCCTGCTGAGTGGGTGGGTGCGGTGACCAGTTGTTTGAGTCCGAAGTTAGTGAGGTTGTCTATGAGGGAGGTAGAGTTGTGGTCTTGTAGGTTCTCCAAGTGAAAGTTGAAATCACCAAGGAGGATGTAGTCTGTGGAGGTGAGGGCGTGTGAGCTGATGGTATTGGTGATGGTGTCCCAAAACGCGGGCGTGGTCCTGGTGGTCTGTAGATTAGTGTACCTCCGAGGGTGGAGTTGTTGTTAATGTGGATTAGGAAGTGCATGTGCTCTGTGTTGTCGAAAGTGTCTTGGGAGCTGGTGGTGACTTTGCGGGTGTCCCTGTGTAGGATGGCGATGCCACCACCTGGCCTGTTGAGGCGGTCTTTGTGTTGGACTTTGTATCCCTTGTGGGTGGCGATGGCTATGTCGGGTTCCGAGGAGGGGTTGGTCCAGGTTTCCGTGAGGAAGGTCCCAGAGTTCTATGGCATGTTTGTGAAGGGAGCGGGTGTTGAGGAGCAGGCAGTTGAGGTGGTTGTGGTGGGTGGTGTTGGTGTGGTGCATGAGGGTGTTGTTGCAGGGTGTGTTCTGGTTGTGAGGTGGTGTGCTGCGGGGCTGGTTGGCGGGGGTGGGGGCAGAGTAGGTGTGTATTGCGTTGGGGGGGTTGTGTTTGTTGTTGGGGGGGTCGCTATGGTTGGTGTGAGGGATGAGGAGCAGGAGAAATGACAGGTGAGGCAGGTGAAGGGGCCATGAGTGTGTGTGGGGCTGGAAAGGGTGCAGGTGGGGCGAGGGCGTGGGTTGAGTGAGTGGAGGGTGAGGGAGGAGTAGGTTTGTCTGAGAGGGCCAGGGGGACTGGCGCTGGGCGCGGTCTTGGTGTGGACGGCCGCAGACGGGCTTGCCTTTGGCGCGCCTTCAGCAAGCCAGTGGCGCATCTGTGCCGCGGCTGCCATAAATGGGAGGAGGGAGGGAGTGGCAGCTGGGAGGAGGGAGAGCTGGGCGAATGGAAAGGCTGGCGGGGTGGGGCCGCAGGGGATGGCAGCGTCGGGAAAAAGTAAAGAAGAGGAGCGGACGGTGAGGAGGAGGGGGGAGGCGGGAGGGGCCGCAGTGGCTGGGGATTTAAAAAGTAAAGAAGAGGAACGGACGGTGAGGAGGAGGGGGGAGGCGGGAGGGGCCGCAGGGGACGCAGTGGCTGGGGATTTAAAAAGTAAAGAAGAGGAACGAACTGTGAGGAGGAGGGGGGAGGCGGGAGGGGCCGCTGGGGACGCAGCGGCTGGGGATTTAAACTTAAGAAGAGGAAGGGATGGTGAGGAGGTGGCGCGGGCGGCTGAGCGAGGAGCGACCTGCCTGCTGGAAGCAGGGTCAAGGGTTCCTCCTTGTTACCGCGCCGCGGCTGCCATAAATGGGGGGGAGGGAGGGAGTGGCAGCTGGGAGGAGCGAGGGCTGGGCGAATGGAAAGGCTGGGGGGGTGGGACCGCAGGGGATGGCAGCGGTGGGAAAAAGTAAAGAAGAGGAGCGGACGATGAGGAGGAGGGGGGAGGTGGGAGGGGCCGCAGGGGACGCAGCGGCTGGGGATTTAAACTTAAGAAGAGGAAGGGACGGTGAGGAGGTGGCGCAGGGTGGCGGAGCGAGGAGCGACCTGCCTGCTGTCTGAAAAGTATGCACAGAGCCCAGCTCTCACTCTGCCCAGATGTGGGTTGGAGTCAAGCTGCAAAACACCAGAGTAATAAGCACAGAGAAATGCCCACTTTCTAGAAGTGGCATTTCTATACTAGTAACAAAATAATCCACCTACACCAGTAAACAGCATTTTTCACTACCATTACAACCATACCAAACATGCTTACTCTACCACTCATAGACCAGATAATACCCCCTAGACATAAGGCAGGCCATTTCCAATGCAGTTCTATGAGCAAGGCAGCACTCACAGGAGTGAGAAACCGAATGGGCTGTTTGTCACTACCAGGACAGGCCACACAACCAGGTACTAGTCATGCCTTCCATATACATAGAACCCTGCCCATAAGGCTAGCTAGGGCCTACCTTAGGGGTGACTTACATGTATTAAAAGGGGTGTTCCAGGCCTGGCAAGTAAATGTAGATGCCAGGTCCATGTGGCAGTAAACTGTGCAAGCAGGCCCTGCGCTAGCAAGCCTGAGACAAGTTTGAAAGGCTAATTCTGTGGGTGGTGCACGCAGCACAGCAGGCTCACTAGTAGCATTTAATTTACAGGCCCTGGGTATAGGGATGCCACTGTACAAGGGACTTACATGTAAATTAACTGTGCCAGTTAGGTGTAAGCCAACCAACAATTCTCAGATCTCTGGATCATCTATTCCAGTTTCATATCTGGAGCCATGGCATTGAACCTTCGCTCTCTGTCTTTCACCACAAAATGTCTTTGGATTACTTTTCTGTAGAGGTATGGTGTTTCCACCTCTAACTTCTTCACTCTTTTCAAATACCAGGACCCATATCTCAGGTAGTTTATGGAATCGAATTCGCGAAACACAGTAATCAATGACTCCACAGCCTTCACGTGCCGCTCACCATCAATTTCTCAATCAGCATGTACCAAGTTTTTCACTAGAGCTATTGTGTAAAATATTTCCCCGGTACTTGCAAAGTTCTAATTTTTCTTCGCATTCTTTGACAAACTCTACAAACTTAGTTTTCAGGTTTTCTGATTTTGAACTAGGTGTTTTGAACTTTGCCAGGCTTTGCATTATGTCTTTTGAATCATGTGCACCCTATGCCTTGTTCACTTCTGAGACTAGTTATGCAAAACCTAATTTGTCATTCTTGTTCCAGAAAGCGTTCTAACACAATGTTTCTGTAGCCTCAGATATGAACATACCTTGTAACGAACTAACATAATGAGTTCTGCTTAATACTGACTTGACAGTTTTGCTTCCAAAGTTTTCAGCCTCAATAAGTGCATTTCCTATGCCACATCCACTCAGATAACTCCCTGTACACTGCAAAACAACTTTTGTCATGTGGAAAACACCCATCATTGGACAAAGATTATCAGGTTCTACTGGATTGATCATAAAAATGTCAGTTACAATACAGAAAATACCTTAATCATGGAAAATTGGCAGGATAGACTGGTATTCAAGCTGAGCACACATATTTTGGAAATTTTATAGAGCTGGGTTTACTGTTGTGTAGTTTGTGACTGGAGATGGTATTACTGGTAGAAACCCAACTTTCTTCAGTGGGACGGTATTCTGGGAGATCAGAGCATGATTTCCAGCCCACTGATGAACTGGCTTTTCTTCATCCTTCAGTCCACATCGAAGAATCCATATGTTATATTTAGTTAAATCAGCTTTGTGGACTGCGACATCAGGTAGAAGAATCCATGTCCTCAGCCACTTTGAAACTTTCTGGTAGACTGGATTGTGTTGATGGCTTTTACTGATTTTGCACATGTTAGCAAGGCAGTTGAGTTATAAGTTTGCAGCTTTGTTTGTTTATGCCTACAGGTGACAGGGTTTGTTTTCCAGCAGTTACTTCATTGGTACAGTCTTGAAAAAGCACCATGGTAGTATCATGTGTGCTGGATGTTCCAGACAAAGAAGAGCAGTCATCAAAATTATCAAGAGCAGCAATTGTAAATCCTTTCCTGGTAAAGTGACTTGGAAGTGGTGTGCTGGTGGATTCACAAGATTTCACAGCATGAGCTGCTAACAAGTTCCTGCTCTGTACTATGCCATTATAACTTATTGATACACCAGTCCTTCTCATTGAAGTGATTAGCTGTCTACTTTTGCACTTTTCATAGACTGTGCGGGCAGTCATCATGTGTAGCAGAGATCTCTTTTTGCTGTGATGTAATTCATAAAATATGATTTCGAAAAGACAGTACGTTTGCACATGATAAGCCTGTCCATTCTTAGTCATCCACTTCTTCGCTTATATATTCAAAACCATCATCAATGTTGTCGGCTTCTGTTCTGAATTCAAGAACATTAGTTTGTAACAGTTTTGCTTTGCTGATATTAAACATTGATGTCAGAAATGTTAAGACAACATCAGGCATTCTTGTTGACTTCCATGATTTGCAGATCTCTGTGGCATCACCAAATTTGTCATAAAGTCCAAAATCCAAATATTTACGGATGTTTCTTAAAATGGTACCTGCTGCTTTTACTGCATCATGTCATCTTATTTTGGCAGCAAGAATGTCAGGATTAAAATCAGCTGAGAACACCATAAATGTCCCATTCTTTTTGTTACACTGACAAAAACGAATTCGGTCGTTGTACCTTCTCACCAGAAAAATGTCAATTTCATTATTATGGATCAATACAGTGTCATCAATGTTGACCATTATTTCTCTGATCTCACTGAGTGTGAACCCGTTGCCAGCAGTCAAGAGTGGCTTTGAGAGTTATTTTGCTTTTTCAAAAAGTGCAGACTTAATGGAAGGCTGGCGGTTACGTTGCTGCTGGGTGCTCATTGTACTTTCATATTTTCGAATCTATACATGCATGTAGTTAGGATGGGCCTACAAATCAGCTACAAATACATTCACCTCGCTGTTTAGATCAGATACTCAGCTGAGAACTTCATCTTGGAAGAAACTAGCTTCAGGTAAAAACGTGTTTGTCCTTTCAGGCTCACATACTCTGTACTTTATTCTTTTGTCAATCCCTTTGGCCCTTGTTCTGTTTAAACCACAGATAACACATTTAAGATCCTCTGCTTCCTGATCAATTGGAGGTGGACGAGAGGTAGCGATTGATCTTCTAAGTGGATGGGCATTGGGTTTGGTTGTCGTCGCTTTCTCTGGAGACTCAGATTCTTGTGTGAGTCACTGGATTCTGATATTTTTTGACAATTGTTTTTCATGCTTTTTCCCATTGTATATAACTTGTAGCACTTGTTGTTGCAATGATAAAATATTTGATCCTCTTCACCCATCAGTTTCAGTCTTTTGTGACTGCACAAACGTCACATACGTATTATCTTATTTCTGCAGCATCTCAAACTCTCTTCTGCCCAGCCGCAGTTGATGTTAGCTTTTCTTTTGGATTAGTTTGGCATATGACATATTTTTCTTTGTTAAAGGAGCCCTCAGATTTTGTAGTTAGCAACCATCTGTCAGGGGGTAAAGATCCTCTGCTACCACCTGCTTTGCCTATGTTTATGAATTTGAATCAACAGAAAACCTGAAACAAAAACAGTATTAAAATAAATTGCCAATATCTAAAACTCATCATTATAGAATTGCCATTTTGCAAAATAGTGGAAGGGCTGCTCTGAGGTGTTATTTTCTGTCTCTATAGGACAACTTGACTACCAAAACCTATGTTTTGACACCAAAATGAAATATATAGGTCTCATGGCTCCTGAAATATTATGTCATCGCTGCAACACATCCAACATTTTTAAAAATGTTGTTCAGAGAAAAATCAGCCCGCATTAGCAATGTTTACCCAAGCTAAATTACTTCTCTTATGATACAAAAATACAAATCGAAAATGAAAATCTCTGGACACCAAATTTTTGATGGAGGTATATCAAGGGGCCAGGCCTAGATGTACTTGTACATCAATTACTCACTGTGTTCAACTTATGGATTCAAAGAGGAAGGGAGAAAAAAATCAGCAATGTGCTACTTTATGGTTACTCCTACATGTGAAACAGAAATCTTATGTCTTGGACTTCTCGAAAAAATTCAGGATTACTCCTGGAAATCTACTCCAGTCACAAATTTCTACTGGACGTATACACCTGTTTCAGATTTCCAGGAGAGTACTTCTCTGTATTAAATGTCCACATGTTCAAACCAGGTGTAAAATTCTGCCTGTGTAAATATGACATACATTTATATTCCGATTTTTTCTCTCTCCAATTGAAAACTGTTTTCCTATGTAGAAATCAAATCCACCCCAACCCTTTCCCTTCATAATCTGACGCACGTTTTTACGCCATTTTTGAGGAGTCTCGGAATGTCCATAATCCTTGCCCTAATCCTCAAATTTGTGACGGTGACTATTTGTCATGCTGGTGGGATTTTCGCTTTCATAAACTACACTTGAGAAGGTAGAATTTCATCATTTCGTGGATCCGTATTAGAATTTTACATTCGTACGTGTGGTATAAATATTTTAAGCACATGCATGTTTCATCTGAATGAGCCAGTTGTAGAAGTATATATCGCCCCATTTTCATTGGCTAATGCAGGTATAGGTGTGGGACTAAAAACTGAAAAAAGGGGATTAAAAATTGGACAAAAGTGTCTAATTTCCTAACCCTAATCATCTGACTTTTCTCTAACGCCTAAGAGCTATGTTTTGATAGGCAGAAGTGAAACCATTCTTCTAAAATACAGCCCCTTGTTAACTGGGCATTATCCACTAGAACTTTTATTAAAACTAAGGTACCCCACATATGACATGAGGTCACGAATACACCATGGCTAGCTCTGCTGTGTTTTTGGGGGGGGGGGGGGGGCGTGGGTACGGATACTGTTGAACAGTTATTCTGTCGACCGTGTACATTTCAAGGTCACCTCCACTATTTTGAATGGCTGCCACATACATGCTTTTGCATAACACTGCTGATTTTCGTCCAACGCATTCTTGCAAAGCAATTAGCAACATTCAGAACCTTAAATTGAAGCGAACTGGTATTTTTTGTGGTGGCGCTATTTCTCAATTTATAAAGAGTCCAGTCTCCTTACCCCTCCCGTCCCCTCCAGAAAGCGGCACAGGATTCTAGCGGAGTGGGCTTCCTTTAACACCGCCATGTCAGCACTGCTTCCTGCCAGCAGGGCCCTGTCATCACCGGCTGGCCTCCAGCAGGGCAGTGTCGGTGATTTTCAGACACCAGTGGTGTCACCATGTCCCAGCTGTGTGGACTTTCTCCGGCCTGGCCCCGGCCCGTTAGGGCTGTGCTTCTCCAGTCAGATTACTCTATAGGACCACCCTGTCAGTGAGCTCTCTTTCTTGCAGGGCCCCCTCGGTACTACAATATAGGATGACCAGGCGTCCCGGATTTGCCGGGACAGTCCTGGTTTTTTCACCTGCTGTCCCGGCAGATCTACGGAAATTTACTTAATGTCCCTGTTTTTAGAGATAGTCGACTGAAAACGTTCGGAGGTGCCTTTTTAGGTTTTCCAAAGCAGGGTGTAACAAGCTGTTACAAGAAAGCACATTAATTGAAGGCGTTACACTGGCTTTAAAAATTGCATTTTATTTTTGTTCTTAGTGCCTCCTCTGTAATTCTGTGCTGTTAAGCGCTGTCCTGTTTAAGTAAAAGTGTAGTCCTTCTCGTATTTTTGTAAAATGTCCCGGTTTTTGGCTTTAAAATTGTGGTCACCCTGCTACAGTAACAATGTGAGCTTTCTGCAGCACTGTCTGCTAATGGTACCGGAAACCAGCAATGTGAGCTATTTAAGCATTACCTATGACTAGAGAAAGGTAAGAATCCAGAATTGTGAGCTTTGTGCCATGTTAGCGGTGGAAAACGCTTGTTGTGAGTTCCCTCCATTGCAGTGTCCAGTCCCAATAATAGGGTTCCAGTCATGTCTCTTTTCACTGTAGCCCACTTAGTACTATAACCGTCCATGGGTGTGGCTATCCATAGTGCGGCAGGTGCAGTGGCACCAGGGTCCAGTGTGTCCAATTTATAGCTGTATTTTACTATCCAGGCAGAATATGGTGGCCCCATTTTGCACGAAGGCCTGTGCACCCTAACTGCGCCACTGTCACGAGCTTTCTCCCCACAGTTAGGATGAGAGGTGAGTGGTTGTACAGAGTAGACAAGCAACAGGAGATGCCAATGTAAAAAGTGTAACAATCACGACTGCCTGAATTATTTCAGATACTGCCACACCACACAAATAGCACATTAACCTGGGTGGAGAGTGTGTTGCCTGTATATGTTTGGTAATTACAAAATGCTGACTTTGTGTTGCTCTTTTTCTTTTTATATCAACTGCGCTACAAATAGGCCTCCAAAATGTTGCCCACATAGGTGACATTATGGTGTCAGGACGTCCAGTGGAGAGTGTAAATATTATTTGAGCAAAAAACAATTTGTGCACTTTTTTGCAGTCTACAGATACATTAGAATGGATGACGTGCATGACAAGGTGTGCAAAATAACCAGTAAACAGAGGACGCGCGTGTTATAATCGTTTTTTGAGTGCACGGCGTTTTAGCATAAGTGATGCGTTTCGGTCTCGGTCCTGAGTCAGGAACAAGGAGGGTTGTGCTCTCCCACCAAAGCTTGACGTCAGCCATTAGGGTGTCTTCAGGAAAAGGACAGGACACACCTTACTCGACGCATACCGGATGTGGATGTCCTGCTTCACACAGTGTCCCCGAGAGGAAAGTGTCAAAGCCCTGACAGAAAGAAGCTGTGCAGACTCTGCCTAGAGACTTGCGGATTTATTGTACAGCCAGCCAAGCCCAACTCCAGGCCCTCCGGCAACCCAGTGACAGCTCAGCGAAAGGAAGTGTACTCCAGGGACAGCTGCAGAGGAAGGCACGCCTGTGCACACTTGGCACTACAACACTTCCAGGACATGGGAGAGGTGACCCCGCAGGGCAAGTGTTCCAACGCACAATACAAGTGCTGCACGAGGAATGTTACAGAGAGGAGCCCTGCAGCTCTTGGCTGTCTCCCGGATCAAAATAAAGAGGATGTGTGGGGAAGTTATGCAGGGGCTTCAGGGCAGTACTTTCGAGAGGCTTTAATCTCCATTCATGCGCTCACATGCTCTATCACCATGAGCGCAAGACTACTCTAGCAACAGCTTGGAAATTGGTCGTCTCTGGCTTTGACGCTTCTAGCCTGAAGTGTTGTGGGCCAGGGGCCTATACCAGGGCAAGAAGCACCGTAGGGACAATTGGATAGAGGTAGAACTGGAGTGGGGACACTTGCACCCATTTTTTTAATTTTTTTTAGGGTTACATGACTGGTGATGCCTGTGTAGGAACAGGTGTGGGCATAATGTCGTGATAGCTGTATTTCAGAGGGCGCTGAAGTGAAGTTTCCTGATTGAGACTACATAACACACCACTCTGTAGCCCTTCTCATTAGAAGCAGACTGTCCCATTGCATGGGGCTGAACGCCATCCTCATTAATGCTCACTTCTTGGAGTGGTATAGAGAAAGTTTTTGAATTTACCTTGGGCTTGTAGCTCTCCTTTATCAACAGGTACGGAGAGTTGGTGGTAACATTCACCTGTTCCATCCATCGTGCGCCCCCTGCAGCTTTTCAGACATACTTCTGGGAATGTTTGTGAATTCCAAGAAACGTACATTCAAGGATAGAGGACAATTTCCTCCTATACTTTTACATTTTCGTTTCTGAATTCTTCTCATCATATGAAATTTTAATTCACGGTCAAATTCTAGAAACCTGGAACGGATCAAGCCCTCCTTGAGTTTCAATGGCTCCCCTTATGCAAGCCAGTTGACATAATGCATCATATTTTTAATGGAACCATCGCACAATTTGAAATTCGAGAGCTGGCCCTGTTAGTCTCACCACCTACACATACTCCAGTGGATACCCAGAGCCTGCTCTTCTTCTCCTCCCTTTACTCTTCATTCAGTCCTTGCTCTCAGCTAGCACAGACATTCAGCCTTCCAATTTTAAATCTTACTCTTTATCATCAATACTACCATCTAGAAGCATGTAACATAATCTTTATACTTAAATTGACTCAACTCCTTTTGCTGATGGCTTGGGTAGAGCTTCTCTTCTTTTTTAATGTCTTTATTTTGCTTTTTGCAAGCACGTATGTCAGTTGCATCACAAATAGAAGAAAACAAAGGCCCTCATTGCAAAATAGAATCCACATAAAGGTCGCATCATGCTAAGCAACTGCAGATAGGTGGGAAGAAGATATAGTGGGGCTATAGTACTGTAAGAGAACACACATGAACCCCACAGTATCTGACAATCCCGCCAAGCAAAAGGACAAAAGCTCGAGTGTCCGCAAGCTCGGTTCTAGCGGGTGGGCCAGGCCCCCCCAAACCTGACCTTTGGCCTTCCCAGTAACAGCAAAAGAGGCTACAGAGAAAGCACCTGTTAAGTTCTTCCTCCATGTCAGCAAATGTGATTTTCTTGTTTTACTTTTCTTTACTTTAATTATCAGGGGAGTCTATGAGAAATCCCTAGAATACATTTTATAGTGCAATTTATTAATAATAGCTGTTTTACTTGTGTACTGATAGGGAGAAAAATACTACCGTTAGATGATTTTCCCTATTTTTCAACTATCTGAGACAAAACTCTGGGCATGCCCGTTACAAGAAAATAGCCCTGTGACGAGCTTAGCTAATGTCTAAGGCAAGCTGCAGTGGGGAGGTGTGTGTTGTGGAAAAGGAGACAGGAGTTTACCTGCCAATAATGCAGTAGGTGCAGTGGCACCAGAGCCCAGGTTGTAGGCTACCTCCAGAATTGTTGAAAATTGGGCACACATTGGCCCACCCAAACGCACCCTTTGCCCATCCAGATATAAAAAACCTGGAACAGGGCTTGATTGTCAGAGACCCACGATACAACAACTCTATTTATACTACAATTAAATGATATGTCAGCCTTAGAGGAGTGAGGGTAGTCAGAGATGAAAACAGAAAGGCATAGCATTTCACCTTATTTGCAGCAGTAGAAGCTCTAAGGGAATCAAGACATGGAGCTGCCACCCCGGCCTGACCCAACATTGAGATGTTTTCAATTAGAAACATTCGCAAGGAAGACACTACTCTAATACCTAGCAACAAGAAATCACGCTACAAAGTTTGTAATTCTTTATGTTAGGTGGCATCGTGAAAAATAGACGCCTCTGAACATTTTGCATCACCTTAACCTTCCCAGTAGTTGTCTTCAAATCCACGTTGCCTTGGTCTGCCTGCTGCAAAGTAAATCACACAGTAAAGTGACTCACTTGGGTATTCTGTCTTCCCTTCCTGAGTAAATGGAATAATGTCTTTCAAACATCTGAAGAACTACAGTCACCTAGAGATTCCTCTGTTTCTTTATAATTCGCCTACATTTGATACTCTAAGATCATCCCATTGCTCCAAAGCATCACAACTCAATAGCCTTATGTTAGCCATTTTCTGTGAATTATCTAGCCTCTCCCTACTTAATCCTCCATCCTCACAATTTTTGAAGCTCTGCATCACTGAAAGCCAGTAAAAGCACTATTGGTCTTCACTTGTTTTGTCTGGTAAGACATGAGGGATCTAGTTATCTTCTGTGGTGTCAAGTTGGACACCTTCAGCCCTGTCACAGTGGCACTTAGGCCTACCACTGTTGCTACTTTAACCTCAATGCAATCCACCTTTTTGTTGAGGTGATCCACTGTGTTCATGATGATTTTCTCCCCTGCAGTCATCCTGGTTACATCATCCCTATCAAAGTCCTCCATGCCATAATTTTCACTTGCTGCATGAGGGCTGGATTGAAGGAAATAATTAATGCGGGTGAGGGCCCTCACTTTCTCTTTGACAGAGCCATGCCCCATGATGGGCCTCCATTATTGGACTTATCCCATGACCAACCAAGAAAAAGAAGTTTGAGCTGAAGTCACTCCATATCTGGTAAATACAGAACTAGGGACGTACATGGCAATCTTTCCCTCCCCAGTAGAGCTAAGTATTTGCCATACATATACCTTATGACTGTGGCATGCAAGAACAGCACACAGTTGGACCAACGTCTGCATGAAGAATGCAGTTTGGCATAATGCAGGATGAGGGCTCATTTCCTGGTTAGGGTTTTGGAGAAAATATGAAATCCGTCACTTGGACCGTCCTGCAGATTACTTGCATGAAATGAACCCGGGCTTTTGCCATATATTTGGGTTTGAGTATCTCATGTCTTAGTCTGTACAAATTACTGTCTTTCGACTCTGGGTTTGTCGCAATCTTAGGCCTTTCTGGAGGTTTCCAGACCTGCTCTTTATATGTTCAGCATGTTTCATACTGGAATGCGGTTCTAAGTGTCCTAATGCTATGCAGGCCCGTTTAGGTGTACAAAATGTCTGCCTTAAGAATGGCTATCGATATCTACATAACCTGTTGTGAAGCTTCTTTAAGTTAAAGAAATTAAAATGTCATGTGTCTGGCTGATATTTAAACAAATATGTACATTTGACTGGTTGAGCTCAGCTTTTGGATCCAGCACATTATGAGCCACTCAGGCCTGAATTCCAGCTAATTTTGTCAGCAGTGGTTAGTCTAACTTCCTGTTTTGTTTCTATGGGGAACACGGAGAACTCCCTCTTTCACAACCCCAGAGCAACATGTATACAGTACCACTCATGTCACCCCTGGAAGGGCCTGCAGGGTATCTTGCCACACAAACGACGATGATAAACTACCATTGCCTTATTGGCCATATAACATATTTCTCCATGTATAAAATTGCTTGAAGGAACTGGCGAGCTGAACAGGATTAAGGACACTTAAGCTAAACTGCTCCAAATCGAGGTTTGTGTACATGGCTGAAAATTCATGACCCATTAAGACGATAAAAGAAAAACATATTTTTGTCTGCCTGAGTCTACCAGCTTAGCATAGCTCTTAGTTCTTCATGACATCCAGAACTAAATTCTGATAAGTTCGCTCAGAATGATCCTTGCATTTACCCACACCTCTGTGTGCACCCTTGTGCATCATCAAGAAATGATGGTTTTTAAATGCTGAGTAACTGTAAATTGTACTCACCAGCAAACCGAAAAGGCAAACATCAGAACATGAAATAACAGCTCACAATGCACAGAAAATCCAAATTGAAAAACAAAAATGTAGAAAAAAATCTTTATTATTTTATATTAACAGATTTCTGAAAAGCACAGTATTGCCATTAGTAATGGCATCGCAGAGCTGTCTGGTCCAGGTACCTTCAAGCCAGAACGGTGTGTTTTCTGTTTGAGTAAAATCCTCAGTTCTGAGGGTGCAGTTTATATTTTGTGATGTGTTTGTAGTAAACATGTTGTAATCCTTAGTGATGTTTTGTGTGCATAGCCAGAGAGATTCATCATATGTGGTATGTGCTGCCTTGAGGATTTGTATGCGAAATGCCTGACTGAGGTGTGTGTGTATGAAGTACCGAAAATGTGGTGTCCCGTAATTGACCATAGTAGCTGCTTAAATCAGTTTAGCTGTGGTGCTGGTTTAGAGTGTTGTGTTGACTTTGAGAGGTATAATATTTCGTGAAACATGAAATGCTGTTGCTAGTTTGGTTGCTCCACATATATGCTACATCTGAATTGCTCTGTGTGTGTGTGTTAGAGGATGTGATTGTTATGGTTCGTAACTTTGTGAGCCTGGTGGTACCCGACTACATGGAATATCAAGTCTGTGTGCTCAGTGTTCTGTCTAATGTGTTATTTTTGGATGTTGTTTGTTACTTAAAAGAATATATTGTTGTTTGAACAGTGACTTCTAAGTTCCAGTCACATTTGTATAGATGTGCACTCATTTGCCACACCAGAAAGTGTGTACATGTGGGTGTTTAGATTATTATTTTGTGTGCTGTTGTGATCTTGTTGTTAATATAAAGTCTTTAAAAGTCAAGAACGTTTATGCCGAAATTCAATACCCTAAATAATCCTGCTCTTCAATATGCAGATGATTCTGTATTGCTTGACCACACTCCAGTTGGTCTACTAAGGGCATTAACAAATTTACAAACCTATAATGAAGAAAACGAACTACAACTGAACTACCCCCACCCCCATCCCTAAAGACAGAACTACCCGATCCCCCACCCTACCCCTAAAAACCAAACTACCCTGATCCCCCACCCCTCCCTAAATATCCAAACTACTCTGATACCCCCACCCTGCCCCCAAAAACCAAACTACCCTGATCCCCCCCACCTCCGCCCCTAAAGACAAAACTACCCAATCCCCCCACCCCTTCCCCCAAAAAGAAAACTACCCTGATCTCCCCCACCCCTGGACCTAAAAACAACTACTCCAATCCCGGACCCCTATCCCTAAAAATCAAACAACCCCGAGCCCCCACCCCACCCCTAAAAAACAGAACTACCCTGATCCCCCCCAACCCTGCCCCTAAAAACCAAACTACCCCAACCCCGCCCTAAACCCTTAATCCATCCCCCACCCCTAAAAACTACCCCCCAACCCCACTTACCAGACTGCGTCCTCTCCCAATCCACTCTGCCTTTTTTTCTGCCTTAACCACGCATATGCGTTGTTTATCACATGTGTGGTTAAGGCAGGAAAAAAGGCAGTCGTTGTTCCGGCAAGTATGATTATGCTTGCATTGTTCGCGTAATTGTTGCTCCAGAGTCGTTGTTGAGGACGTTTCCCTGCACTGTAATGATATAGGTGGTTGATCTGAGGAGAGAAGATAACATTAATCTATGGCTCAGCTACATATGGAGCAAAGTTACTCTAAGAACCAAAAAAAATCTCAAAAGCTATATTGTTGTGTTTGGTTTTCCTAATCATGCTAGAACTATCCAACTCAGATTATAATTTGGCCTAATTATCATTGCAACAATTGCAGCTCTTCAGTTTGTAAAACATTGTTTAAAATTAAAAACAGCTGTGCCAGATTAATTACAAAATTTGATCTATAATAAACTATGTGAACAACCGAAAATACTTATTGTTAATGACGTCACCAATCTGGACAAAACACTTAACAAGATGTCGCTAAAGGAGTGATGGAATAATAACATAGAGTGCAATATATGTAAGTTGCTCGCTTAAACTTGTGCTATTGATATCTGATTCAGAAAGAACAATGAGGAACTAGTGAACATGTCACGATGGCTCCTGTTCCTACTGGCATACTCCTCTTGTTTCCCACAGTAGTATTTGAGCATGAACTGAACCAAAGGATTAGAACAAATTATGAGTCTCAGGTTCCTTTTAGTTCCACTCTTGTTTATTAATTCAGGATGGAACTCACAAACTACTATATGAGGTAAATGTTGTAGAGGATGCGGTTACCAACTTGAGTTCTTAGCACGTGCTATTTGCATATGCCCGTACTCATTGGGTCTTCGAAAGAAGCTCTTAGGGACCTGCGTGATCAGTTGATAAAGACATGACACCATGTCTACCAGGGACTGACCCCCACCTGATTTGTAGGCTGGCAAAATATATGAACTTCGCAGTTAAAGAATTAAAGAATGGCCAGGGTAACCAACATTAGAAATCATTCGATCAGACAATATACAGTGTTTAACTTTCTCTCTCTCATGGAGCAAAGCAGCATGATTATAGAAAACCATGATCATACTGACTGTTATTATTCTTTTGCTAGATAAATTGCACCACACTTTTCCGCAATAGGCTAGACGTAGGATTACTCATTTTATGATGAAGCTTAATATTGCACTTTAGTTAATCAACAACAGTGAATATCTTCTATTTAACCTGTATTGTGAACATGGTTATGGAGGGTATATAGCATACTTGTGAAGATAATATTTTATGAAAGGAAAAACTGTGAGTTCTTAGAATGAAAATAGCATTTTTGCGAGTACTGTTTTTCTTTTCTTTAATCTTAAATATGCTTCATAGTTAGTTTCATACCTATATAGCGACACGTAAATGACTGAACATGTCCATACAGTCTGTAGAATCTCACCTTTGTTCATTTTACAGCCTCAGTGATCTCAAGCTGTATAGAGAAGCCACTACTCAATAGATATAGGACTGCATGCCCTGGCTGCCAGTAATTATAGTAGGGAGGGCGGTGGACGGGTCACAAGCACACACACAAAACACCAGCTCACATCCATGCTTCCATACACACATGCACACACACATCCATTCACAAAATTCACTCCCATATATTCACCCACACACCAAATAAAAAAAAAAGGTCAAACTTATCAGTGAATGAGCATAGCTTGGCGGTACCCCTATGTCTCTGGAGAAAAAAGAACATAGTTTGGCTGTGCCACTACGTCTCTGGGAAAAGAATGTGATAATAGTCTGGTGGTGACAAGTTGGTGGTCACATTTTGTATAACATTTAATAGGATTCATTTAATTCCTGCATTGCAAAGCATATGAATGGATTGCATCTTTGTTTATGGCATATAATCACAGTTTTATGAATATCTATTCAAGACTAATGTTTTAAAAGTATTATTTTGCATACTCATCTCGTCTATTTTCATATGTAGTGTTTAGAATTCATTTAATTGGAAAGTATATTTGTGTTTTATTAACTTGGCTGGAGTGGAGCCCTACACATCATTTTCTTGTTTCAGATAAAATTCACTGTGGAGTTGTTTTCTTAAAGGTT
Source organism: Pleurodeles waltl (assembly GCF_031143425.1). Taxonomy (NCBI): domain Eukaryota; kingdom Metazoa; phylum Chordata; class Amphibia; order Caudata; family Salamandridae; genus Pleurodeles; species Pleurodeles waltl. Next base: position 1,158,794,376 of record NC_090447.1, on the reverse strand, counting down.
TCTTTCGGGATTCAGGTGTTAGGGTCGGAGATGGAGTCAACAATAAGCTCATTGTGCACAAAAGATAAGAAAGCATGAAACAAACTATGCAAGGACGAAGAGAGGAGCGTTCTGGAAGCTTGGCAGTCGAAGAGTATCAGTATGGGATGTGTCAGGGGTTGGAAATTGTATCTTCCAATTAATTTTAATTAGGGTTTAATCCGAGAAGCTTTGTCTGTGATGTCATTGTCTTGGAAACTGTGGTTTAAGGAAGGTTTAGTTACTGAAAGATTCAAACCCTTTTCTATCTTTAGAGCTAAATGGACCCTTCTGTTGGCGCATCTGACCATAATAAGTAAACTTAAAAGGGGACGCGAATAGGTCGATGAACCTTTTGACTACGTTTAAGATGTTACCACCATATAAACCCCGTACCAATACCAATCAATAACAAATAATCAATTGTTCGCATTAATCTGTAGGAGCCAGTAATTGTCACACACCATGAACTTGCAGTCATGAATACCCACACTTTTATATAAAAGTTTGAATATTTATTTCCCTATATTAACAATGCCAAGGTCACGTAGGTTAATCTCAAAATCAAATGGTACACATACAGAAACAACAATGGCCATCCAAAGCGAGGAAAGAATCGTAATCTAATCAAAGCTTGAGCTATTACATATTCCAAAGTTACAGTACAAATTAATAGCACGAATAACTGCGCAAACAATATTACATACATTTAGATTCAGCAAAGAAAAGACATCAAATGTTATTCCATGTATTGAACTCCATTAGTGGTGAAAACCCTAGCTAACATCAGATTAGAATAGCATGTTTGGGCTTCATGCAACACATTGTAGTCAACACCAATTTGGAAAACATCTAACTATGGCTCTATCAAAATAGCAGTTGGTACCTAGAAACAAAAGTAGATAGACATAGCAAAGAATATCATAGTCTATATGTTAGAAATGGGTTTTTTGGTTGGCAGTCAGGTTACCCTCTGTCCAAGCAAGAACCCTCACTCTAGTCAGGGTAAGTCACACACAATCCAAATTATCCTGTGCCCACCCTCTGGTAGCTTGGCATGAGCAGTCAGGCTTAACTTAGAAGGCAATGTGTAAAGCGTTTGTGCAATAAATCATACAAAAACACAATATAGCACCACAAAAATACACCACACAGTGTTTAGAAAAATATATAATATTTATCTGGGTATTTGCAGGTCAAAACGATCAAACATGCAATATGAATTTGTAAAGATATCACTAAAAAGTGATATAAAGTGTCTTAAGTCTTTAAAAAGCAAACAAAGTCTCTTTCAAGTACAAAGTACCTAGTTTGAAGTGTAAAATCTCTGCAGAAGGCCGCAGAAGAGGATATGCGTGGAATAATGGTGTGTGCGTCGGTTACGCCCCTTCACACACGGACTTGCGTCGTTATTTTTCACGCACGGAGACGTGCGTCGTTCTACGGGAAGAAAAATGGTGTGTGCATCGGTTTCGCCCCTTCACACACGGACTTGCGTCGTTGTTTTTTACTCGGGGAAGACGTTTGTCATTTTCCGGCACGCGGACCGTCTCCTTCTGTGGATCGCGGGATTACCAGATGTCTCAGGGTCTTTGCGTGGATTCCTCGGCTTGTTATCCGGCTGCGCGTCATTCCGGGGAGCTGTGCATGGAATTTTCTTTCTCACGGCAGGCGTCGCGTCGATTTCCTCTCTGGAAGTCGGGCGACGTTGTCCATGCAAGGCCGTGTGTCGAAGTTCCAGTCGCACCGCAGGCGTCGCGTCGAGCAGCGTCTTTCTGGATCGGCGTGCGGTGAATTTCTCACCACGGAGCAAGCTGTGCGTTGAAATTTTCACCCCGCACAAGGAGTCCAGTTGAAAAAGAGAAGTCTTTTTGGTCCTGAGGCTTCAGGGAACAGGAGGCAAGCTCTATCCAAGCCCTTGGAGAGCACTTTTACAGCCAGACAAGAGTTCAGCAAGGCAGCAGGCCAACAGCAAGGCATCAGTCCTTTGTAGAAAGCAGTCAGGTGGGTCCTTTGAGCAGCCAGGCAGTTCTTCTTGGCAGGATGCAGGTTCTGGTTTCTTCTCCAGCAAGTGTCTGAGGTGGTAGGACAGAGGCCCTGTTTTATACTAAAATGTGCCTTTGAAGTGGGGGTGACTTCAAAGAGTGGCTAAGAAGTGCACCAGGTCCCCTTTCAGTGCAATCCTGTCTGCCAGGGTCCCAGTAGGGGTGTGGCAGTCCTTTGTGTGAGGGCAGGCTCTCCACCCTCCCAGCCCAGGAAGACCCATTCAAAATGCAGATGTATTCAAGTGAGACTGAGTACCCTGTGTTTGGGGTGTGTCTGAGTGAATGCACAACGAGCTGTCAATTAAACCTAGCCAGACGTGGATTGTAAGGCACAGAAAGATTTAAGTGCTAAGAAATGTTCACTTTCTAAAAGTGGCATTTTTAAAATAGTAATATTAAATCCAACTTCGCCAGTCAGCAGGATTTTGTATTACTATTCTGGGCATACTTAATATGACCTTCCTACTCCTTTCAGATCAGCAGCTACCGCTTCAACAATGTATGAGGGCAGCCCCAATGTTAGCCTATGAAGGGAGTAGGCCTCACAATAGTGTAAAAACAAATTTAGGAGTTTTACACTACCAGGACATATAAACTACACAGGTACATGTCCTGCCTTTTACCCACACAGCACCCTGCTCTAGGGGTTACCTAGGGCACACATCAGCGGTGACTTATATGTAGAAAAAGGGGAGTTTTAGGCTTGGCAAGTACATTTAAATGCCAAGTCGAAGTGGCAGTGAAACTGCACACACAGGCCTTGCATTGGCAGGCCTGAGACAAGGTTAAGGGGCTGCTTAAGTGGATGGCACTATCAGTGCTGCAGGCCCACTAGTAGCATTTAATCTACAGGCCCTAGGCACATATAGTGCACTCTACTAGGGTCTTACAAGTAAATCAAATAGCCAATCATGGATACCCCAATCAACAGTACAATTTACACAGAGAGCATATGCACTTTAGCACTGGTTAGCAGTGGTAAAGTGCCCAGAGTTCAAAAGCCAACAACAGTTCAGAAAAAATAGGAGGAAGGAGGCAAAAAGTTTGGGGATGACTCTGTCAAAAAGCCAGGTCCAACACTATATACCTATGCTCAGTTAGGATCAGCAAGCTGTGGCAGTCTTCGTCCTCAGGACATCAGTTCGGTCAGCTAGGCATCAGGATTCAGCATCAAAGTTCAGAAAAGGCAAAGTCTTTAAGCAATAAAGTTAGACACGTCTCTTCTCAAGACGGTCAAGAAAGTAATAGCCTTACGGCAAGATAGAAAATGGCAAATGCACTGTCAAATAGCAAAGTGCTGTCCTCTTCTCAGTGGAGTCTGGCTAAGTTAGATTTCCTAAAACTACTTCCCAAGTCTCAAATGGTCAAGGAATCGCATGTTCACACTTTGTTCAATAAAACTAAAACTTCAAATCTACATTTCTATTAGTGCATGGTTCACATGTCGATGATTGGCTCCTCTCGTCGAGCTCCCGTCAGTCGGCTCGGAAGTTAACAATATTGCAGTTTATACTCCAGTCAGTCTGCATTGTATTCTCCTGAGAAATTCAATCTTACACACATTACATTAACAATGTTGCATTAGCAAGTACAGCATCTTCTAGCAAGCAGTTTCTCATGAGGAAGACTTTTAGCTACCAGCACATGGACAGTACAGTGGAAAATCACAATTTAATTCTCTAAGCATCCATTTTATAAAACGCCTAAGCAATGCAGCTTGACATGAGGCCGTGCAACTAGGCCAAGACCTCTGCTAAGTTAAGGCCTACAATTAATAAAGCTAATGCATAATACATAACCCTTAATATGACACTACTACATTAATCAAACATAAGGTCATCATTTCATATTAATAAGCCATTAATAAGTACTTTGTGAACATTGACGGACACTCTAGTGGGCACACTTTCAAATGCGTGCATTATTTTTCCCTACGTTATTACATTTTCTTCGCAAATTCAGATACATGAATATTCATTAATAATATCATTAAAACCTCTGCGTTAGCAATGTACAGACCTTGTAATTCTTTGTGGCTTCATGCCATCACACCTCTCTTAACAGACTATTCAACTGAATTTCTGTTTGCAGACCTTACTCAAATACTTCTAAAGTATTGGAATAGTTTGTGATGGACGTGGCCCTTTTTGCAGGGTCATCCCCAAACGTTTTGCCTCCTTCCTCCTACATTTTCTGACTAGTTTTTGTTGGTTTTAGGACTCTGGGCACTTTACCACTGCTAACCAGTGCTAAAGTGTATATGCTATCTGTGTAAACTGTATGTGTAATTGGCTTTTCCATGATTGAAATATTTTATTTACTTTAAGTCCCTAGTAAAGTGCACTAGAGGTGCCCAGGGCCTGTAAACTAAATGCTACCAGGGGCCCTGCAGCAATGCTTGTGCCACCCACAGGAGTAGCCCTGTAAACATGGCTCAGACCTGCCACTGCAGGGTCTGTGTGTACAGTTTTAAACTGCCAATTCGACCTGGCAAGTTGTAATTTTATTTGAGTATTGACCACTGATGTCGTGTCACACTGCTTTGCACCTGGCTTAGCTGCCTATTGTCACTTTAGTGGTCACTGGTTACAGAATCCATTTTGTATTCAGCCTAGACTCCATTTTGTGTTCAGCTTAGCTTTGCCTCCACGTTAAAGTATTTTCCTGTGCAAACATGTTATTCAATGTGTTTTTCTACTTCTACGTGTTTTTCTTCTCATTGAAGAGCTAGGGCTGGTACACAACATGTAGGAGGTGAGCAGTTAGTATGATAAGGCCGTGACAAGCTAGTGCTTATCATAGGCAAGAGAACAGTTTGACTTTGAGAGGCATGTCTCGGGACGATGGCCAGCTCCCAACACATTCCTGTCCAGCATTTTTTAGTATTTCAATCTGAGAGGGAGGGCTTTCTAGAAGGCGTTCTCGTGGTTGTTTGATATAAAAAGATGGCCCTGCTCAGTAGCAATGAATTCCGAGACCTCGGTCAGGATTGGGCTTCAAATGGCTGACATTTTCCCATGAGGGTGAGGATTTCTTTCTCGCAGTTGAACAGGGGTCATCTTCTTGCTGGCATGAGAAAGATGAAGCGCCTGGCAGGCCCTATGGTGATAAATTTTCATTAATTATTTGCTTTGCATTGCATATGAATATATATCTATATATCAATATATAAGTGTTTGTATCCTTGCCTTTATATATTTGCTATTTATAGGTTGAAGACTTTTTATTCATGGCCTCACGTTGTTGTTGCAGATTTTGAAAATACACTTTTTACTATTCCAACCTTCCTTCACAAACCTTGCAAAAAGCTATAATAAATGTCTTCTTCAGATTAAGAAGTGCATTCCAGAAAATCTTTTCTACTCCTTTCAGTGTGTATATCTTGGCTCAGTCGAAAGTAAAGCAAAACACAAATGTACCCACTTACCAGGCCCACACCTTCTCATTTTATACATGTACGGCACCTCTGAATTAGGACTTAGGTACTTCCATGGGCAGGGTGCACTGTATGTTAAAGGTAGGACATGTACTGGTGTGTTTTACATATCCTGACAGTGAAATACTGCCAGGTTCAGTTTTCAACATTGCAAGGCCTATCTCTCTCATAAGTTAACATGTGGGCTGCCTTTAAATAGCTTTTAAGTGCAGTTTCCCTTTGGGAGCAGATGGAGATCCGGGCTTTGGGGTCTCTGAATTCACAATTTAAAAATGCATCTTTTCGTAAAGTTGATTTTTAAATTGCCAGGGTGAAAAGACCACTTTTAGAAATTGGACATTTTCTTGCTTAAACCATTCTGTGACTCTGTCGGCTTGTGTATTCCCTGTCTGGGTCAAACTGACAGTTGAGCTGCTTTTGAAATCTCCATTAGACAGTGACACAAAGGGAGCTGGGGTGTAGCCTGCATATCCTGATGGGCCATCTGGGCTACAGTGGAGAGAGGAGCTGACACTTAATCCTGAAAGGGCTGTTCCTGCCCTCACACAATGCAGTCTCCAACCCCCTGTTGTGAGTCTGGAGCCAAGCCTGGGCAAGGCATGATCTTGTGAAAAACAGAGACTTTCCTTAGACGTTTGCTAACTTCAAAGGGGTAAAAGTAGTGGACCCAAAACCCCAGATTTGTAGCTTACTTCTGGATTCAAGAGGAACCTCTGCCAAGGAGAAGAGCTGAAGAACTGGAGGAGTACTGCCCCTTTGCCTATGACTGTACTTTACTAGGTTGGCCTGCAGTTGCTGCTTCTGCCTGCAAGAAGACAAAGACTGGATTTTGTGGTATATTCCTGCTTGTGAAATGTCTCCAAGGGCCTGGACTGAGCTTGCCTCTTGTTTTGAAGTCTGAGGGCCATCAAAGACTTCCTTTACCAGCACTTGGACTCTCTTGCTGAGACTCTTACCGTGCTAAGTGGTACCCCATCCATTCCCTTGGTCAGTGGTTCCCATACTTTTTTGACCCGCAGCTCCCTTCACCGTATTGACCATTGCCCACGGCTCCCCATTGTGTTACTTTTTTTTCGGGTGGGCAATGTAAGCCCAGCCTCAGGAGTACTTCAATTTTTCTTCCTGCAAATAATTGGGATGAAGGTATTATCATTTTGGTAACAAAATAAAAATACAAGTTGTTTACTTTAAGATTTCTTTTAATTCAATTAAGTCAGAAACAATACAATATTAAGGGCCAAACATTTTTCCACGAATTAGCAACCTTTTTTGAACACATGTAAGACTAACCACACTACAAATTTCTGTAGAAAATGTTTTTTAATTAACAGCAAAAAACAGGGAGTCCGAATGTAAACAAAATAGAAAGGATTACATTTGTTTGGAAAATCCTAGTGAGATGGATGTGCTTGTTTTTCTTTACAAAGCTCCTCAAATCTTGGTGTTATTTTTGAGATCGCAACACACATTTATTTTTCAAGGTGAATTTTTGCCCTATATTTTGACTTTATCACCGCAACCGCTGAGAAACCAGCTTCACAAAGGTAGGAAGTAGCAAACGGGATCAAAACACGCAGGGCAATCTTGCTAATCACTAGGTATTCATCTTGAGTTTGGCACCAGAATTCAAGCAGTGACAGAGACTGGAATTGTACTTTCAATGTTGAGTCACTTGAAATGTCAATGAGCTGTTCTGCTTCCTCGTTATTCAAATGCTGAGGTACCTCAGCATTGAAGGGGTCTCTCACCCATTTTATTGGCTCCACTTCATCCTCTGGGAAATATTTCTGAAAGTAAAAATGCAGTTTGACAAATACAGAACAAAAACTATCCTCAGTTCCTCCTTTAATGCCATCTCATTGTCTTGCAGAGACGTGTCCAATGAAGGAAAACATTTATAGTCACCTTTGCTTACATTGCCTTTCCAAAGGATTACTTTTTTCTTAAACCCTGAAACTTTGTCTGAGAGCTGCAAGATGTTAGTATTATTACCTTGCAAGGACTTGATCAGTGCGTTCAGTTTTTCAAAAAGATCCGAAAGAAAAGCCATTTGTATTAGAAAGTCTGCATCAATAAATTTGTCTGCAAAACAATGTTCATCATCATGTAGGTATGAGTATATTTAATTCCTAAGCTCATACACTCTAAGAAGTGAGTTACCGAGAGACAGAGCATCGAGAACTGCTGTAGAGCAAGAGGCATGAGTGCTCGGCACCCATGTCTTCACACAGCTTACCAAAAACCTTGCTTTCATTGATCTTGTTTTAATCAAATTAATCACTTTGGTGACTATTTTCAGAATATTATGCAGTTCTGCACTGAGTTTCCAGCTGTTGGTGCTTCTCTGTGTAATATACAGTGCGTCCAAACAACATTAGGTGCTTTAGACAGTATGCAAGCTTGAAGTCCTTGGTAGCATCCTGCCATTGAATGACCCCCGTCTGTACAAACTCCAACACATCTCTCCCAGTCAATCTGATTCTGTACCATAAAATCATCCACAACCGCAAACAAGTCTTGACCGGTAGTTCCACCTTTCATTTCCTTACAGATCAACAAATCCTCAACTATTTTTTTTTCGTTAACAAACCTGACATAGCAAATAAGGTGGGTGTCTTTTTGGTTGTCTGTTGCCTCGTCCAATTGGAGTGCAAATCTTTGCCTTTTAAGTTACAGATGAGCTGATCGTTAATAACATCAGCCATATCATTTATCCTCCGGCTGATAGTATTATTAGAAAGAGGCACTTTGAGCTGCTGTTTACAAGCACCTTTGCCGAGCATGATGGTTACCATATCAACAGCAGCAGGCAAAATCAACTCTTCTGCAATTGTGTGTGGTTTTTTACACTGTGCAACACGATAAACCACTTTATAAGAAGACAAGAGCGCGTTACTATTAACTTTGGCTTGTTTTCAGAAAGTGGTCTTTTGTAATTTGGCTTCTGTTAGTTTTCTTTGGAAAAATTCCCTTGGCTTTCCAACCACATTTGGGTGAAGACTTTCAAGATGACGCTTTAGTTTACTTGGAAGCATGGATTCTAAAGCCAAAACTTTTAAACAGATTACACATTGAGGACGCTCCTTGTTATTAGCCTGTACACATGTGAAACCATAATCTAGATACCTGTCATCATACTTTCTGTACTTGGTTTTTCGCTTCCCGTCCTCTTTTTTCTCTGAAGAACCTGAGACTTCACTTTGCTCAGACGAACTTGAACTCAGTATTAAAAATCTCTTCATTGTCAATCATAAAGATGCCAATCATTTCAGACGTAGAAGAGAAGAGAAAGACTGAGGAAGAGAAAAACGAAATAGTGTCACAATGGGAGAAAACAAGGGTGAGCTGAAGGGGAAGGACGTGGTTTTAAAATCATTGAAGAGGCCTGAGATGGCTTCAGTATTACACTGCCTCAGTATTCTGTTTTCCCACATTTAATTGCAGCAGCCACATGTTTAAGAGGAGGGCTTTGGGCACCGGCACGTTTTTATTTACAAATTAAGCACTGTCGTTCACACTCCCACTCTGCAGTTACTCTTTGTGCATCCTCCAGGTACTATATATAAAGAGGTAAATTTCCAGACTGGCCTATGCCACTATGCCTTAGATTTCAGTAGTTTGTAAGTCTGGCTGATGGAAGGTTCATTGCTCTTGTGGGATCATAGCTACAGCAACATCCAGACAGTGGTGCTGCAGTATGTGCAACTTTGCTACTATTTCAGGGGAACATGGCTTCTCTTTCCTCATTCACACCCACCCCCCATTAATGGATGGGCTTCGCAGGAGGATGCAGAAATATGATCTGTCATATGCATACAGGTGTTATTCATGTAAAACGGCTGTGCTCGAGTTACGCCAGCCTCTGGTCCTGTGCGTCAGTGCAGTAGTAGAGATGGTGCACCTATTACGACTCACATGCACCAGAGCGGGAATTCCACACAATCTACCCAGAGGTGTGGTAAGGGCAAACAAGAACACCCCAGAGACAATGTTAGTAGGTCTCTGTGCCCACCCGAATGGCGTGTCGGGGGGTGTTTGGATGTGAGTCAGATAACTGTTGAAGGAAAAGAAGGAAGGAGAAATTTGAGATATTTAGATAAGCGAGAAATGAGGGGCACACAGGGCAGGCTTTCTGGGCCTTCCAGACCCTAACAGACCCAAACAGAGAAAATGCCCTTATCTTTCCACCCTTCACCAAGACACCTGGCAGCGTAAGAGGAAATCCCAAATGGGAGAGACGGGAGGGATTACATCAATGATCACAAGGCTAAGCAGTGGCCTGCTCCACTTGGCAAGCAATAACACTCCCAGCACCTGTAGGGGAAAACCTGACAATACAAACTAAACAAACGCAAATTAAAAACTACACAACAAGAATGCACCAATGTGAACAGTGTTACTTGAAAGCATTTAAAAATACACTATACTAGGCATGTAGGTATCATGAGTTGGCACAAAAGATTAGTATTCCCATCAAATAATCAGCCCTTGAGTAATAATCATATTTAACATATTATTTCTACACCGTTTATGTAAAGTTTAAATAAAGACATTCTTGTAGAGCGCTAGGCCTCCTCTGAAAACATTTTATACAGGTTTTCCTGTTGCCTCGCTGGTTTTGAGCCACATTTTGGTCAATGAGATCACAGTGCTGCGAGGAGGAATAACAGTCATATGATATGCCAGGCCACATGTAAAATACTGCAATCAACATCTTCAGCAGTCCTGGAGCAAATCAATCTTGAGCACAGCATGAAAAAAAACATTCAAAATGTATCCAATCTGAAAGCATGGATTATATCAGAAGATAATAATTACCTGATTATTCAACAAAACCGGAATTCAACGATGTGCGCACTTTAATGAGGGTAGCAATAACACCCCATTGCTCTCTTCTGCACTGCTGCACGCCTGGCAAGACCGAAGGTTCTGAAAACGACGTAATCACGCTGCAAGACGTTCACAGGTGGGGCTCATGTAACTCCCCCATGCTGAAAACCAACTTGCCATACAAGCACCACCCTCTCCCCCACGAGCAATCCTCCCTTCTCACGGACTGCAGCAGTTTTATCGGGAGTAATTGTAATTGCCGAAAAATCATTTTTACTGCGCCGCTTAACATTAACATAGACTAGAGTCACACAGCACCCCCTAATTCAAGTAATACGACATTTCTAAGAAAATGTTTACGGATCCAGTTTCGTGCCTGCGGAGGTTTCACATTATAAACAAAAGTTGGGATTTGATTTACTCATCAGAAACGGCGTTACAGAAAGAGATATGTTCTTGTTGACTCATGCAGAACACCGCCCATTCCCTCGACATTCCTTTTTTTGCAACTTGTCATCTTTTCTGAAGACACTCAACTGCTTTTGAAACAGTCGGTCTGTCAGCTTTCTTGATGACATAATTTAAGCTAAGGGAAGAAATGAATAAAGCTTTGTTTTGTTTCCTTAAAACTTATCTGACCTTCGTTTCTTTAATGTATATGTGTGGCATAGATTATTTTTCACACATGTAATTTACGACCGTTTGTTTCACTTTAACACAAACCACACCAATTGGTTACTAAAATCCTCCGTCACTCGGTTAAGTAAACGCATTATTCTTTTTTAAAAGTGTGTCATTATGTTTTCAAGAATGCGCACGGCACCCCTGGCAACTTCTAACGGCGCACCGGGGTGCCGCTGCACACAGTTTGGGAATCACTGCCCTTGGTCCTTGAAAGGTAAACAAGATGAAATAAAAACTGCAATCCATGCACAGGAGATGTGCGGGAAAAATTTAGATGCACCACCTGCATTGCGGCTGAAGAATTGACGCACCACCTGCATCACGGCTTGGAAACTGACACATCACCTGCATTGCGGCTGGAGAAACCACGCAATACCCACTTGCGGCTGCTGAAAATGATGCAAACCCCCCACACAGTGCGGATTCTCATCACCGTGCAGCCGTATTTCACACTCATCATCGCTGGGTGTCAAAATCGACGTGAACATGCCCAGATCCGAGGTGCCCATCTGGAAATCAAAGCATCGCTTTTTTGCGGGAGAGAAAAATGACTCACTGCCTACCCGACCTGAGAAGAAACGGCACACGGCCTCACTTGCAAGTAAGAAATCAATGCATCGCTGACTTTTCCAACACACACTCACCCGTGCGGCTTTAATTTTTACGCAAACCTGGTACTTTGTGTAACATCAATGCATCTATTGTTTTCTATGGAGTAAGACTCTTTTATTTTAACTTTACTTGTGTATGTTGGATTTTCGTTGTTTTGGCCTTGTTTGATTTAGGTAAATATTGGCTATTTTTATAAACTTGTGTGGTGTCCATTTTGTAGTGTTTTCACTGTATTACTGTGTGTGTTGGTACAAATACTTTACACATTGCCTTTGAGATAGGCCTGCCTGCTTGTGCCAAGCTTCCAAGGGAGTGAGCAGGGATTATCTTAAGTGTGTATCTCCATTGCCCTGACTAGAATGAGGGTCCCTGCTTGGACAGAGTGCAAACTGACTGCCAACCAGAGACCCCTTTTCTAACAGTTAGGGCGTAGTTTAAATGGTTAGGCAGGAGAATTTGGTTCGAGTGGCCAATAATCATTTGTTTTTCCTGATCTTTTGCATTGTTGTAACGTTTTAGTCCTGAATATGCTAACTAGGTTTAACATTGTACAACACTTTATTTCCCCTTTGGCAATTTTATATATTTACACTTTGTTATTGCGACTCATTTATGTAATGTTGACTTTGAGTATGTAATAAATCCTTTTAACCATATGAATTGTCTCAGAATGTTATTATGTGACATTTGGGTTGTACAGAATTCATTTAATGAATTTGATAACTGTTACCCTTCACCCCTCTGAACTGAGAAGGAAAGATTTGTGGTACCACAGAATTAGTGAAAGAGCCAGAGGCTCGATCACCTGCACAGTGCTGCCTCGGAGGTCCCAGGAGACCTGGGACTGCTTCCTTCCCTCACTGGCTGACTTTGTCACAGAGTGGGATGGGCCCAGTGATAGTTGCTGACCCCACCCCACTCTGCTCTGTGACGAGGTGTCAGTGACTGACACGCAGTCCTGGGAACTTCAGGGTTTAGAACTGAAGTACCCTGGTTTGAGGCAATCAGTGACACTTCCCCTTGTCAGGAGGGCCTCAAGGTGCTTTAGCAAGATGAAGCTGTCACACCCAGAGGAGCTGTGACATCATCAAATCAGCAAAGTTCAACTCAGGCATTTAGGGACCTAACGCATGTCTAGTTCCTGGCTGCCTGACCTGCAAGTAAATAGTGTCTGTCAGGCTGACCTTTGCTCAGCCTGACAGACACTCTTTTTTTTTTGTTTTTAGCAAAAAGAGAGGGGCCTGGCCCCTTCACCCAATAGGACGATATACCCGCTCCCTTGAAAGCTTTCTCCTACTGTACAGTTATGACACAGGGATTTTAGCGACTAGCCTTGGATGAGTTGAGCAAGTAAAAAATAATCCAGTTCTCCACTTGTAAGGCCAGTCCATTTGTATTAGCAGTACACTTTCTTTGGGAAGGATAAGGAACAGCAGCTAAGCAGTAGGACTTTTCTTGTCTGAGTTAATCCCCTCATTCTGAAAGAACAGGTTAATACATAAAGATGGCAATAAATTGTTATGCCATTTTCCAAAGGTGTGCATATATAAAGATAGTAGGGCCTATTCACAAAGGCAGTTTGGAATTCGTGAAATAGTAGTCCTGTTGTACTGTTTTAGGTACTCTGACTGTTGTGGATGTAATTGTAGTGAAGTATCCTCAAAATATGTGTTGTGGTTATATTCAGATAATATTACTATATAATTAGTACAAATATAGACTGTGCCTTCTTTGCACTTTTAGTAATATGGAGTTGGACATTTCAGGGCCAATTCACAAAGGTAAGCAAGTCTACTACTGTAGCAATACTTCCTGTACTCGTGATTGCTTTTGTGAATCAAGCCCACTATTTGAATTGTGCAAACAGCATCTCTGCACTGTGCACTAATCATGTGGACCAAATTCAACATGTTCAAATTTAACATTTTAACTCCCTCTGAGAGGTTTGGCATTGTGTCCAAATGCCTTTAAATTCCTCCATGCGGTCAAGTCAGAGATCACACCAAGTATAGGTCACATCAGAAATTGTGAATACAGCCTGCTGCATGACTGTGCATTGTCTGCCTAAAAGCGACCATGTTAATATCAAATCTCCAGTCGAAGCAAGTGCACTGTAGGGTGCCTTAAGCTATACTGCTCTGAAAAAAAAACATCCATTGCCTTGTGGTTTACTTGCTCGCCCTAAGTTACTTTGTACGTGCTGTTAGCCCTTGTGTGATTTTTATTGTTACATGTACACCTTACTAAACTGCTTTTTCTACTACCTTTTCTCAGGGTACATCAGAAGATCTTGATGAACCCTTACAAATTGAAGAGGATGCACACTGGCCTGAAGAAGAGATGTGAGTGGTTGATCGCTTTTCACCATAATCGTTTGTATCACTTGAATCTGCTCATATTTTTGTAGCAAATGCATGTTTTTCAGTTTCTTAATAGAACACCTGTACAGCAACATATATTGTTTACATGTCGGAATTGCCTACTAAATAAGCCTTGCATAAGTGATGTCCAGCAGAGGTTCAGAAGGTTGGCATCCATGCTAGAGTTTTAGGGGCCCTCAATAAAACACATTTGCAAACAGCGGCTCTATTTACATAGTTTGTGGATAGTTGGAATAGCTCATTGATTGTAGAAAATGTTTCTTCAGTTCACTTGTCCACCTATGATTCTAACACCCAAATTTCTTTTGAGAACAGGAAACCTCTTCCTAGTACTGCAGCAGTGTGAATTTCACATGAATGGTAATGTCTGTGTTTGCTGATGAACTGAAATCAAGCTAGCCAACCAGATGACTTTATCATCCAAGGAAACCATTTTCCAGGTTTCTTCGCTATTGCTGGCCAGTCTCTCCTGTAATGGGTGCTACAGTTTAGAAAGTATCGGTGTCTTATCCCAGGTTCTTCTGTAGGAAGTGATGGTTGGCTAGAACAAGTGACTGTTAAACAAGTTGACTTATGTTTCAACCAACATTCACATTGACTTAGAGCTGCAACCTGACTGTGAGCCAACCAGAATGTTTATTTTCTGAGCAGAACTATTGTGGTCAGACACTAGGTATCATCCAAGCCAATGTATTCACTTCTATTTTGTGGGGGCTTTTATTTGATTTACTCACTCTTCAAGGTGTGTTGACTTTCAATGATATATTCCAGTCAGCAAAAGAATTGAAAAAGGCATGCAACTTAACCCCCATTTTTAGGTCTGGCTTTACAGTGCAATTTATTTTTAACAATCCTTTAAAATACACATCTAGGAGATTTGTGTCTCACCTCATGCTGTTGGCTGTTTGGTGTATTGATCTGCCTCCTATTGAGTGCTTGTATTGGGGTATCAGTTGTTGTAATATAGGTTGTTCCAGCACATTAATTATGTTGCAATTACCTTTACATTGCAATGTATTACCATGCAGAACTTTAAATCTACCTTCGCAACATATCTTACATGGTATATAGTGTTTCTCAGATAGATAGATAGATAGATAGATAGATAGATAGATAGATAGATAGATAGATGGATATTGCATTATTATTTGGGAGTGTTGACTACCCACCTCAGGAAATAATTGCAGCCCTTGTCAGGATGAAACCTTAAAGTCACTAAATTAACCTAAGATCTACTCCCTGATAGCTATGGCACAGAGCAGACAGGCTTAACAGGGCAGACAGACAATGTGTAAAGTATTTATACAGTATTAAAACAGTAATAACGTTGAAATGCAAAACAATAAAAATTCCAAACCAAATAAAAAAAATGAAGTAAACTTCTATAAACAAAATTAGACCAAAAATGATAAATACCCAGTAAGAGGAACCAGAGGTATAAATGTTAACATTTTATAACACTAAGAAGCACAAAGTGCTGATAGTCGCGGTAGACCTGGACCAGGCACAACTTGATGCTGACTGCGATAGAGCACGGGTCAGATACATCATTCAGATTCACCCTTGTCAAATAGTTTACCTTCTGACTTTGTGCTTTAAGTCAATTCCACCACAGGAATACACTTCTAAAGCCATCCATCAACCCAGGGAATGCACGCAGATACTCTAACGATGTCAGGCAGGGGCCAACAGCAGGGTCTAGTGCAGGTCTGGTTCCCACTAGTCAGCTGGGCAGTTGCCGAAATAGGCCTCTCATAACTTGCTGTGTCCCTGTAGCTTCAATAGGTGGGCCTTAATGATCCTTGAAGTCCATTTCTTTGACCGTGGCTCCTCTTTGGTCACAGACAGCAGTTCCAGTCCTCTTCTATGCTTCCTCATGTCCAATAATGTTCTAAAGTGGGTGCCTGGAGGTGCCACATTTATGGCTGACAGAAGCTAATGCCCAGGACTGACTCTTAGGCATGCCCCAGTCAATGGGATAAAAGTCACTGGGGTTATCCGTTCCCACTTGCAGCATTTTTCCTGATTGCCATTAGTCTTCAGCAACTCAAAACTTGGACTCTGAGGGCTGGTTGGCATTTACTATGGTACTCCTAGTATCCTCCCACATCTAACACTAAATTCCAGTTTGCCCCCAATAAAACCAGAGACAGAAGTCTGGTAGAACAAAACAGGGTTTTTCTGCATCCAGTGGGTGCACAAACATTGCTTTTGAATACTGTTTCTCTTCCGTTCAAGCGTCCTTCCACTGTTAAATGTAAACTCAACAGACCTCTCAAGCAGGATTTGACTTCCAACCAGTATTTGACAAAGTAATTTCTGAAAGGATGCTCACGACCCCACCCTGCATATCCTCTCTGGTTCAGAGGATTCATCTCTGATCATTCATATCTGCCTATTGTTACTCCCGGGTGTCACTTCACGCCTTTTTCACACCTTTTCAAATGCTAATTCCTGGCTGGCAGAAATGGGAGGGCAAATGCAATTTAGCCTCCTGGAACTTGAGCCAGGAAAAAGGTAACTTTTTGAAAAGGTCATTTTCCATTGTATTCATTAAAAATCTGACTTCGCCATTGAATTCATTTTTTCATACCTATCAAAATATTTATTTAAATATTTTTTTATCTAGTCCCATCCTGAGATAACCAATTAGTATTTAATTAGAACTCTGGTTTTCTTCTTAAGACTTCCAAGCTTGCCACCATGAAAAATATCTTTTAGGTGCTAGTCACTGTAAGGACATGTTATCATTACATTTCTACATGTTCTACTTTTAAAAACCATGCACCTTGCCTTGTGAGTGACAAAGGCTACATAGGGGTGATTTGATAAAGTTTTAAACAGTCATTTTGATCTGAAAAAAAGAGTTGATTTTGACAGGTCAAATTGGACTCTTCTACAGTCAGGCTACACTGGTAGGGATGAATACTGTCACTACAGTGGATAGCACATTCTGTGCTGCAGTCCACTAGTGACATTTAACGTACAGACCCTCAATACACTGTACTATATACTAGGGACTCATAGATCAGTTAAATATGCCAATTAAGAATAAGCCATCTAAGCAATATTTTAAGGGGAAGCACAGTCACTTGCTGCTGGGTACCAGGGGTAATATGCATGGATTGTTTAAACCAGCAAAAATATAGTGCCCAGCAAAAGTGATTGAAATAATATTAAAAGTAATGTTAAAAACCCAAAAAGCCACTGAAATTCATCAGTTATAGTTTACAGAGCTCACTATAAATTTCTCCACCCCACGCACTGCTTATTTACGTACACATTACATCACTCATGACTCGTTAATTGACATCACTGGTGAAATTGCAAATTACATAATTGGTGACATATCAATTACAGACAGGGTGTGAGAGGGTGAAGTTGGAGCAGTGAGTAGTAGTAAGTAGTCCTGCATTGGTTTCTCTTATGCTGGTAATTTTTGTTGGAAGAGGTAGGATGCTAAGTTATTAGTTGACAAGGTAGATTGTTAATGGTTTGTGGAAATGACTGTAGCTAGGGTGAAATGAGTTGGTGAGGTGATGGAAGTATAAAGATTTAGTGTTAGGTAATCATAAAATATATGCAGAGCTTGTTCATAAGTGTCAGTTTTTGTAGTGGTCTTATTATTGCATTATGTATGTACTAGTGTCACATTTTGATTTGAAGATTGTAAATATTAAGTAAAATCCAGGGTTATGGATGTGAAGTAATAGTAGAGAAGCTGAGCAGATGATAATAAGAATAAAGGGCATGTTTCAGAGCGTCTTTGAGATTCAGGGTTGTGGAGTTTTGAAGCAAATTTGGCTTAGGAGTGGTGTAAGAAAGTCTGGGTAGGGTTTCCTTTTGCAGATGTAGATAGATATCAAAAGAGGAAATGAGTGGTTAGTATAATAGTGGGTGTTTCTGGATGACTAGTTTAAGAGAATACTTACTCCTCCCTCTTTGTGGATGTGGCTGAATGTGTGATTAAATGTAGTATGATGAGTATGGAATACTGCTGATGTGGCCTAATTTTTGTGGTCCTTTCATGTCTTTCTATCTCAAAATAACATTTTACAGAGAATTTACTATGCTTGTACATTGTACCGTGTTGCACTACTCAACTGAACAAGCCTTTTTCAAAGGGACATTAGAGTCTTGTGGGAGGGTAGAACTTCCTCAACCCGAGGCTTCATTCTTTTAATTCCAGCTATCAGTTTGGCATTCCTATCTTAACCCATCTTTCACTGTACCAGGTAGTTCATGATCTGTTTTATCTTCCTATTATATTGGACCATTAATGATTCTATTTAGTTAACAATTGGGTTCAGACTACTTTAGTGTAACAGACTTGTAATATGTGAACTGTAGACCGTTTTAAATTGGAATATTTGCTTGCTGGCACAAAATCATTGTGGTTAAATGGCTCAGTTGTGCATTATCTCCATTTAATCAAGGCATGTCCTTCCAGGCATGATTTGCTGCAAACATATTCTTTGCACCATACCTTTATCCAGCTAACCATCAAGCAGAACCCCTTATTGTAGGACTGCCCAAAGCTTTTAGATCATTTTATATTGAATGTTATATTGTTCCTTTAAACTTCACTTCTAGGATGATAATATCTGCAAGAAGCATACTAATGCCACTCTCTTCTTTATGAAACAGAAACAAATAAGTACTAGTCCACGTTCCTCAAATAAAAGTATTTGGGACTCATTCCGAGTTTGGCAGTTAGATGAGCCAAGAGCCAAACTTGCAGGGATGAGGCTGCCGTCAACCTGGCTGCCTCATCCCACGTCGTATTACGATGTTCTCACCGGGAACATCGTATTAAGACATTCCCGCTGGTCAGCCCAGTGGGAACAATGCTACGGTATTGGTCTCTGCTCCCTTAAGGGAGCCAAGACCATTACTGTAGCACTACAGCACTGCTGGGCTCACTCAGGCCAAGTGCTGTGTTGAGAACTCTTCCCCACAATCCCCCCGCGCTGCGTGGGCTTTTGTTAGTCCCATGCCCTAAATTTACCCTTTGCCATGTTCCTGAGATTTCTACATATTTGGGATAGGCTTTTCCAACAACGGAGATGCAAAAAATGAAATTTTATTCTCTTCACGAAGATCTTTACCATAGGGATGGAATTACAAATTACAAAAAGCAAAGCATTTGAATATTTTTGGTTCAGGACAAATTATTGCTGAAATCAGATTATGCATTTTTTGTAACAAGAAAGTAGTACTCCTTGTTAGACTTCAGCCTACTATAAAGTGAAGGTTGGTCCTTGCATTGTTTAGCCGGAGCATATTGAAAGTTTATAAAGTGATACATATCATATTAGGTGTAGTTATTAGGAATGTAATACTTCAGTAGCAGATAGTATATGAAGCTAATTTACTGCCTTGCATTAGTGCTGCTCCCTTAAGTCATCTATTCTTAGGATTTGTTGAATTCAGTAGGCCGAAACAAAACTCTGATTGTTCTACTAGTGCAATACTTCACTTTTGCATTGACTGAAGTACATCATAATTACTGCACGAGTGCCACGAGCCAGTTGATATAATGCTTTCAGTATTGTGCTGCGGCTTAAAATCCATGGCAATGAATTTCACGAATTAAGCCCTTGCTTCTATCATGTTAGTGACTGACTGACGTGTACATGTAAAGCAGTGTCAAGGTATAGTATCTTACCACCCATGTGAAGAACTTCTAACTATTCTGGTGGAATGTACAGCGTTGCGGGCAGATGATTCATGACCAGGCTCGAGTGTGGCCAAGACTGTCTGCATCCTTCCTTCATTGGACAAGTGCACCCTAATGTTGCTCTGGGGATGTGCGTGTCTCCACGCCATCTGTGTCCAGCCACGGGGTAATGCAAGGCTTTGATCACGCTGAAGGTTCTATGATGGTCACCCGAGCACACAAATTTGCCAGAAAGGTGAGTCTCCAAACTTCTTAATAATCCCCAACACCAAGGATAGAGGCGGAAATGAAATATCAATAGAATTAGCAATTCCAGTTTTTCACAAAGCTTCAAAACATTTGTGTCATGTTTGCACTGGTGCCCGAGCTGCACTGGCTTGCCTTTGCCAGCCCTTGCATATCCCTTCTTGCAGTAGTCCTAGAAACGAATGAAACATTAGGTATGCAAGGCCTGCTGTTCTGTAAGCAGCACCAATGTCAAGCGCGAAACAAACTATATATAAGCCGGCTTCTCAAACGTCCTCGGAAATTTAGTTGTGTAAACGTAACCTTCTGTTTCTGCAGAATTTCTGTTTTTTTTTTGCAATTCACAGTTCCAACAGTATTTTTAAGAAGCCACAATTCCCAGGAGTCGTTCTGGGATTGGTTTGTCAGTTCCAGTTTATTCAAGTGTGAAAGCATTTTTTAATTTCATAATTGTATCAGGCCGTTATTTATGGATCCACAAACGTACATCCGTGCTAACTTTTTTATTTACTGTTTTTTCCTCCACTTGGAAAAAAAAAATTCCGCATGTTGGTGCCATTTCTGAAACCGTCCCCCACTAATTTTCCTGGTGTTGATTTTCCTCTGTATGATGTCTCTTTGCCTCTCTATACATACCCTTCCTTCACAGTAGGACATGCATGAGTGCATCCGTGGTGGAAATGCTCCTGGCAAAATTTGATGATTGGCTACAGACATAAAAGTTAGTGGGTGGCCTCCTACTAAGCTGTTCCTAGCACAACCAAAATCCATCACTTCGAGCTAATTTGTTCAAAAATTCTATTAGAACATTATGCCTTAATTTTACGTCTGAACAAATTGAGTGTAAACTCACAAGTGTGACTACGCACATTTGCTCAAATATCTTGTGATTGGGGCACTTCATCTTATATAATGTGAGCATTCTACATTTATATCTCTCACATTTTGCCAGCGTGGCTTGTTCCATTCAATGTATAATCTACAATATAGAGTGTGAAGAACAGTTATGGTATTCAGAGGAAATCTCTAAGCAATACTAATTACTTTATGTCACATGCATTTTTCCCTGTGTCTTTAGAGCTCACATACCAGATCCAGATGTTTGTACGCCAATGATAGACGAACTTAGGAAAGCTGTTCATTTGTTACAAGATCCTAACAGGTGGGTCTGTTACGTGTCCCTCATTCTCCTCAACAATGTTGTTTCTTAAACTTGGTACTCCACAGCATCATATGAAATAAACAGGGTTCCTCTGTACTGCACTGTCTGACACTCAGGCTTATTAAAGAATACATAATACACAGACGCCGTTTTAAGAGCCTAAACGTGTTTACCATGACATTAGAATGTGCTATGACGTTCAGCCTGCAGAATGGATGCAGATATCCCTTGGTTTAATAAACAGCGGTGTAACCAGAGGTGCGCTGTAAATCTCCTTTCAGTTGCTGTTGTTCTCCGCCCTGTAATCAGTATTAGTTCTGTTGGGGCATGGCCTGACCGCCAAAAATAGCAGAGGTGAGTTAGAGAAGCTCTTGGACACCTCAGCATTCTGGATTTTACTCAGGGTCTGGAGAACCCTGCTGGTGTATAGCTGACATTGCTACACCTGACAGCATCACGGATTGCTTTCGACTGAAGGGCTTGCCGCCAAAATGGTGTCTGCAGCCTGATGACTGTCTTGATAGAATAGGCCGATTGGCTTGGACGTTCGTTCAGTCGCAGGCCATTACCTGTCCTGATCTCCAATCTCTCTCCTGGGGCTAATGGCGAGGAATGCCCATCCTCAACACAGGTGGGACACAGAGGGAGGCATATATCTGGGTCCTTTGGCCCTCAGGGCTTTGGGTGGCTGCTCCGCGACTCTGACACCCACAGCAGGTAACACAGCATATGCCTGGAATGTGTGGGCTGTCTCCCCCCCATTGGCACCAGTCCTAGCAGGGAGCACTTACCTGTGGGTAATCCATGTGGTGGGTGTAGGCTGCCCTAGTGCGGGTAGAAGTCCTACCACAGTGTGACCGGGCCTGCGCCCTGGTAGTGGAGGAGGGGCCTGCCCTGTATCCCCCGTGGTTCCACATGACAGATGCAGTTTACTGTCATTCTAACCCTGCCACCTAGCCCCCACATTAATTATCTTCTTCGGGCTTGTTGAGGGGCCGAGGTCTTGGGCTTTCTGGACTACTATATTGGATGCTCAAGTTGTAGCCTGGGGTTTCTTCTGGTTGTGAGAAATGTTACTGTTTATTGTACCTTGCTCTCCTTTACTTGTCAGCAGCTTGGACCCATTTGACTATTGTGCAAGCAGTGCCGGACATTATGATGCTTGGTACTTTTGCCATTTCTGTATCTACCTGGCAACCGCAAGAATGCTTATGTCCCCATGATCATTTAGCTTGGCCATTCATGTGTGAGGTTTGTTTCTTCATCTCCTGATCTGTACAGACCCTCCTCTGTCTACTACTGTTACTGTCAGTAAGCATGCAGGTCAGTGCCCTGCCTGCATTTATTGTATGGGTGGACAGAAGGGATCCCAGAAGCAACAAAAGCCCAATCCTCCTGACTCCACACCTCAGGCACTACACCCCTGTCAACGGTACATTTCAGCACAGTACATCTGGATGGCCTCCACGCTGGGCCCCCCAGAGAGGTCAAATTGGTACACCCGACAGCTGACAAACTGGACCAGATACTTGCAGCAATTGCTGTTTCTCAAGAGACCTTTGAGGCCAAATTATACTCTTTCACCAATGATATCATGATTCTCTAGGAAAACCAGCAAAAGCTTTAGGAAAAGGTCAACACAAATGCACAAGCCATCGCAGAACTTCAGCCAACTATTTGCGCCGTTGCCAAACGTACTTAATCGATCCTGGAGTGTTAGACCTGCCAGCCTTAGGATGGTCCTCCCCCCCCCAACTTTTTGCCTTCCTCCTCCATTTTTACTGAACTACTTTTACCTGGCTTAGAACTCTGTGCACTTTACCTCAGCTAACAGTGCTAAATTGCTTTTGCTCTCTTCTGACATATTTGATTCACTTTTAAATCCCTAGTAAAGTGGTACTACATATACACAGTGCCTGTAATTAAATGCTACTATTGGGCCTGCAGCACTGCTTGTGCCACCCACTTAAGCAGCCCTTAAAACATGTCTCGGGCCTGCCTTTGCAGTGCATTTGTGTGACACTCTAAACTGCCATTTAGACCTGGCAAAATAAACGTTTTGCCAAGCCTAAACCTTCCTTTTTAATATATATACGTTACCCTTGGGACGGGAGGGTTGGACTGTCTAGAGGGTAGGGGGCAATGTATTTAAAAAGTAGGACATATTCTTTTAAGTTTTACATGTCCTGGTAGTGAAAAACCCTTAAATTAATGTTTACTACTGCAAGGCCTATCTCTCCCATAGGTTAACATTTAAGTTGCCTTATTACATTTTATAAGTGTAATTTCCAAATGGGAAGAGACAAACAGTACAAGCTTGGTGTCTCACAATTTGAAATTCTTCCTTATGGTCAAGACACATTTTAAATTGCAGTTCTGAAAGTGCCACTTTTAGAAAGTTTTCATTCTTATCTTGCCTTAGCCATTTAGTACCTGTAGCCTGTCTCTCGTCACATGACTATGTGTAGTTGGTAATTGAGCGTTGTGTGTTCCTCCCAGACAGCCACACTCAACATGGAGCTTAGGTGTGTCTGGATGGGCCATCGCTGGGAAGATAGGAGGGAGGAGCAGGGCACAGCCCCACTTAGACCCGAAAAGGTTGTGTCCTGCCTCCACACAAAAGGCTGCCTATCCCCTTTAGTAAGACTGGAGCCAGGGCACGTAAGGCAGGATGCCTGGGAACTTCAAAGGGAAACCTCTAGAATCGTTTCTCCCACTTTAGAGGCACAACTGAGTATAAATGCTAGACTGCAGATAGCAGCTCTTCTGTAACCTTCTGGACCTGTAGACACTTTGTCAGGAAGGACAACTCCTATGCTGCTGAACGACTGCCACTCTGCTGGGACTCATGCTTTGCTATGCTGACCTGCTGCCTTACTGCCTTTGTGAAAGACTGGATCTGCAGCTCTTGAGACCACGACCCCAGAGTGACCCCAGTGTTAGTTGCCTGGCCTACCGAGTTGAGCCTCAGGGACAGATGGCTCCAGCAACCTTGCATCTGCACTGTGACTTTGCTTTGTATGAGAGTATCCTGCCAAGTGGTGCCACTTCAGTCCTGGACCTTTGGAAGTGGGCATAACGTGTTTTGCCAGCCTCTTTGAATACAGTGGGACCTATGTAACTCCTTTGCTGCTTGGTGCAACCCTGAGAAGAACTGATGCATCTCCCCTGCTGCATTGATTGGACCTGTGGCAAAGACATGCATCGCAGCCTCAGGCTGCATCACCTTCAGAACCACCACTGTGTGAAGCGTCCTTCGCACAGGCCCTTCCATCCAACACTGATGGGATCTTCAACGACAAAGCAACTGGACTTCTTACCGCAGCCTCGCCACATCTTGGAACTGGTGCATTGCTTTGGGTCTGTGACGCATCTTCGCAGATCCTTACAACACTCTACAAACCAGGATTTAAGGTACTTTGTTCAGCGGGCCTAAGTTGGTCCCTGTAGCCGGTCTGCACTCCATCACAGTTGGGCTGAACGTGTGACTTTGTCCTGGGCCAGCATGACCAGATATCAACAGCTGGCACTCAACGCCTTATGGCACTACTTTTACCAAAACCTTTTAAATTGAATATCTCTGGTTCTACTGTTTGGATTTTTGTCATTTTGGTCCTTTTTTTTTTTTATAAATTAGGCTCTTTTTGTCTAACTGGCTATAGAATCTTTTTATGTGGTATTTTTACTGTCTTACTGTTTGAAGTGTTGCACAAATAATTTACACATTGTGTCTAAGCTAAGCCTGACTGCTCTGTGGCAAGCTACCAGGGGGCTGAGCACAAGTTAATTTGGGGTTTGCTTGTGCCTTACCCTGACAAGGATTGCGGTTGCTGCTTGACCAGGACTCACACCCAATTTTTTCACATGGCGAAACTTCGTATATTGCAGAGTAAACTTGATGAGGCGGAAGAGTGCTCTCGCCATGACATTCGCATTAATGGCCTACCAGAGGTTGTGGAAGGGACCTATCCAGTCACCTTTTGGAATTCTGGATGAAGCAAGATATAGCCCCTTCTACACTCTCCTGCACTTTGTGATAGAACATGCACACAGAGTCCCTGCTCGGCACCCGCCCCTGATTATGAGTTTGTTGCTTTATCGTGACTGGGATGTGATCCTGGCGGCAGCCTGAGACAAAGGTACTGCCCTTTATGATAATTTAAAAGTGATGTTTTTCCTGGACTACACTCTCGGGGTCCGTCACCAGAGAGTGTCTTTTCTCCAGGTCAAAATGAAACTTTGGGATATTGGACTAAAATGTGTGCTACGTTTCTCTGCTAACCTGAAAATCTCAGGTGGCCAGTACACTCACTTTTTCACCCAATCTCAAGAGTCCTGGGATTGAGTGGAAGCATACGATAGGTGGACTCTTAGTTCCCCATGCCCCTCCTCTTCTGCCCTTAAGATGGACCAAGTAGCAAACACTGTTCGGCTATTGCATCTCCAAAAACCAAAATGTGGCACACCCTCACTCGCAAAGAACTGAAGGGAGCAGCGCAACACCATGGCTGTTATGGCCTCTTTGTAGAGTCTCTCGTCAACACTACATTTGCTCTCATCAGAATCTAATATTTCGGGGGATGATCGGATGTCTAAAGGAACTTCGTTTTGACATGCTTACTCCACCAGTATCTACAGCACAATCTAGTGTGGATTTGGAATGACTGCTCCCTTCAACATCTTTTTGTTTTCACACTTTGAAGTACCACACGCTTAGTATCCTTCTTGGCTCCGTTTAAATACTTAAGACAGCACCTTGCTTAGGCTGGTGTTTCTCCACTGGGTTTGACAGGCCTGTTGTCCCCTGATCCCACATACCTATAAAGGTCATCTGACCCCTTATCCTTCTGCAGGGTCAGAGTCTTCTTATTACTGTAGCCATGTCACTTTAAGGGGTGTAGAATTTAGTAAAATATCTACTTGCCCATGGGACAGGCTGCATCTTAAATCTGCTTGTCCTGTAAAAAATCTACTTGGCCCTTTGGTGCCATGTAGTGTGGCAACAAATTATGACTGCAATCTCTTTATGTAAGAGCTCTGATAATAGCCCCTCTGATTATGGAACTGCTACTGTTATCATAGGGCTTGAAAACCTGCAATTTCAATCCCTACTATAGCAATTTTCTTATTTTGCCACCTTTCCGCAGATCTACATACTGGGGCTTGAGGGAGCAGTAAGCAATAGTTCCAGGGCTGGAATGCCTTTAAGTCTGCAAACCTACTAACTGGCATGTTTTAAGAATGTTCACCAGATCTTCTCTAATCTTTTCCCATAATGAGAAAGGTTGGAAATGTACTCCTGACAGTGGCAGAATTAGAAGTTCTTTTAGGGTTGAGAAAAAAGTGGTTGGAGGGAAAGTGAACTTGTAAACACGAAATAGATTTTCACATGAGCAAATCTACACATGGATATTTGCTGGTGCTAAAATACAGCTCACAAATATTTTCTAGGAGTCTGATTTCCTGGTCTAAATCTGTAAGTACTTGTGAATTCATGAAAGCAACTAATTCAAAGACATATACAATGGGTGCACTTTTGTGACTTTCTTTAAGAATAGGGTCCCTAATTAGGTCTGGCGTTAACAAAGACATTTTGTTTTTATTAAACTTCTATCTCTCTATCTATCGTCTGGCTTTACCTTGAGTGATCACATTCTTTCTTCCACAATGAGCATATTGGCACACAAAGTAGTTTTGTTCAGTGCTAGGAACTACTGTGGCGATCAGTGGCGTAACGCAAATGGAGGGGGCCCCACTGCAAAGAACATGGAGGGGGCCCTCTCCAGACTCACTCAGGGCAGGTGCTGTGCTGAGGGGGCCCCTTCAAGGGCGATTGCAGTGCCTTTGTTATGCCACTGGTGGCAATGTGTGCTTTTTGAGATGAAAACATTTTTTTCTTTTTGCCAGTGTTTGTTACAATGGTGAGGACTTGGCAGCTCCCACAACAATAAAGTTTTACAAAAGCCATGTCAAAACAAGACACGCACTGACTAAACCAAAAGACTCACAATTTATTTTTTTGATCGGTTGGCTTTGCCAGTGCTTGTTTATTTTCTTGCCTCCCATAATCTTGTTGAAAATGGTTACACTGATTTTTCCATTAGGAATATTTTTGGGAAATACTAGCATGCATCAACACATTTAACTAAGTGACGCTTCAAAGAAATAGCTCCTACAATTTCCTACTTGCATTTTTTTCTGAACATTTTATTTTGAAAGCCAAAGAATCATAACTCTTGCTTACAAGCTTCTGCAAACATTTGCATCTAATCAGAGAGTATTCTGGGAGCATTATACTTAGCCTCATATTGCTAAACTTTTCAAACATGTGTGTTCCACCTTTCTTTTTTTTTTTTTTTTTTTTTTTACTGGAATCACTGCCAATATTGCAGTGTGACCTTAAAACGTTTATTTGCAGCGTTCACCCAAATAATGAAGGTTTTTCTTTAATGAACCATAAATACAAGTTTCAACAGTATTTTGAATGGGCACACATATTACCTCAACAGCAGACAATTCCTTTCTCTGTAAACTGGCAGCAAAAGGGTTTGGGCTGCATGGAGTTGGGTCTACTTGTCCCAAGGACAAAATAAATATGAAAACATGTCGCCCTTGACCCCAAACAATATGTGTTGGACGATAGATGCACATCCCTGCACTTTACTTGCTTCCTTGGCATGTATGGCTGAGGGACTAAAGTGGGTTTGTTTTGTCTTCCCTTCTCATTTCCATTGTTGGGGTGCTATGTTTTTCATTTATTGGTATTTGTTGGACGGCTGTGTTGTGTACTGTCCTGTAGATGCTCTTTGCCTCTATTTGGTGTTTTGTTGCTGTTTCTTCTATTATATTGCATTTCTCCCTCCACACTGCTCTTTATTAGGCATGGTACTTACATTTCCTGATCAATACAGTCCTCAGTTGTCCCATACACATGTATTTAACCTTTATGGAAAACCTTTTTCTGCTTGCCAGGGGCACCTTCAACAGTCACCCACTAAACCACGGGTTCAGTAATGCATCACACACTGATCAGTTGGCCTTTTGGTCCCAATTGACAACCATTTTGTTTGTTTGGCCTAGCACCTTTGTGTCTTTGGAGGGAATGTCAACTCTGTCCTTGACGTTCACCTGGACCGATAAACACCCCCACTTCCGCAATGCTCTGTGCTGCTTAATTCCTTACCTCTTCGGCAATGGCTGACCCACCAGACCTTAAATGACACTTGGTGACTTAAGTACCCGACACACCAGGAATTTTCTTTTTATGCCCTAGTACATAAATTACACTCACCCCTGGACAGATTTGATTGCTCATCACCTCTCCATTTAGCAATTACCTCCATACATTACCATCTAAGAGTATTCTCTGTTCATAGTCTTCTGGTATTTGCACTGGCCTGGGGAGACGCGCTGTCCCTGATTCCCACATGAATGTTTTCAGTCTCAGTGCTGGAGGATGCAGTCTTCTTTCGGACACTGCTTGAACACATCAACAACTTTATTCAGGACAATGCAGAGCCCTCCTTTTCTCCTTTGATTGATTGGGAAGCTTTTAAAGTTGTCACAAGGGGGTTATGCATCAAACCACAGTGGGTGTGTAAAGAGTTCTTGTCCAAGGTGTTTTGGCAGTGGAAGACTCTCTTTGGGTGATGGAACAGGTCATGGTAACCTTTTCAGATCAATTGGAAAAGCTGCAGATGGCGCGAGCAGCCTTTTTTGACAAAGTAGTGTTGCATAATTACACTTACATAGCTGGGATCC
Organism: Pleurodeles waltl; assembly: GCF_031143425.1. Lineage (NCBI taxonomy): Eukaryota > Metazoa > Chordata > Amphibia > Caudata > Salamandridae > Pleurodeles > Pleurodeles waltl. The sequence continues at coordinate 1,158,765,521 of NC_090447.1, read as the reverse complement.
ATAACAAAGGTGACAAACCTAGCTGCCTGATGGCACGGTTGGTTGCTCCTCGCCAAGTTGACTCCACCCCTCTTGCTATTTCTGTCCCTTCGGGGGACACTGCCCATACCCAAAATGCCATTAACTCTACTTTTCACACATATTACAGTGAACTCTATGCAGCCCCATGGCAAAGTTGGACATCATATTCTATTGTTTTGTTGCTCATATCCCCCCTCCACCTTGTGGAAAGCTCTGGGGGACAATGGCTTGCTGGGCAAGATTAATGTCGAGGTTACTCACACCCTGGCACCTAAACTGGAGCCACTTTACAACACCATTTAAACATCAGGTTCTCTTCCTCTGACCCTTAATGCAGCACTTATTTCCACCTTTTTAAAACCATAGAAAGATCCGATGGACCTAGGTGCATATCATCCACTGTGTATCTTAAACACTGCATACAAGATTTTAATTAAAATATTGGCCTGTCTTCTGCTTCAGAATTACCAGACATAATTCATGAAGGTCAGGCAGGCTTCATACTGGGTTGCAACACTTCTCTCAACTTTTGCCAACTGTGACATATTAAGGGTGAATTTACTATTTCGCAATGCTGTTTGTATCTCACTTCATTTCCTGCAATGGGATTATAGTCATAGAGTGCTGCGATTATTCGGTATTGGCCGCCGGTGGAGGATGTGGCTACAGATTCTGCATTCTATATTCCACTCCCCAGGTTGTGTAATAACTGGAAAATGCAAATCTGCTCCTTGGCCTATAGGTAGTGGCACTTAACAGGGTGGCCACCTTTCGCTGTTATTATTTGCCATGGCCATGGAACATTTAGCAGCCCGACTCCATCACCATTAACCTGCTTGGGGTCTATCGATCCAGGCCCTAACTCATGCAATATCATTATATGCTGTCAACTTCCTTTTGTTTGCTCATGACGTGAACATTGACTTATCCAATATAGCACAGGTGTTCACTGACCTTGTGACTTTTTCAAGCCTTAAGGTGAACTGGGCTAAACCCTGCATCTTTCCTCTACAAAAAAAACAGTTAGATCCCAGACTGCAGGTCAAAATGGTTAAATTTCAGTATTTAACGATCGGCATTTATCATTCTTCCTTAGATTTATGCAGTAGAAACCTTGGCAAAGTGATGCGAGCACTGCATACACATATAACTGTTTGGCCATCTTTACTCCTCTCATTGATTGGTCCTCTTAATGATTGGTCATGTGGCCTTAGTGAAAATAGTGGTCCTATCTTTTTTTTTTTTTTATTATTTCACCCACCTTCCACTCCTCATCCCCTGTTCCTTCTTTAAACAATTAGATTCATCCCTAATTGCTTGTCTTTGGTGGTCCCGGCGATGCACAGTTTCCCTTCTAGTGGAGGTGGGAGACTTGAACATTCTTACCTGGCTGCACAGTTGCAGTGGACACCTCACAGGCTTTCTGGGCACTCTCTGAAAGACTGCCATCAATGGCTGACTTTCAGGACAGAATATTACATTACTTCTCATTTCCCTCTCCCAACTCGGATTCTGATGTTACGGGTCTATTCCGCACTGCAGTGACCTGCTTAATTAGAACAAGCAGACAGACCGAAACGGGGACTTCCTGTTCTCCTGCCATCGCCCTTTTGGGATTGCTGACCAGAACAGGTCTCTTGAGCCCAGTACACTTGTGACTCTGTCATACTGCTGGACTCTCCACAACTAGCGATCTATTTCTTAATGACAAATTGATGGTTTTCCATACTCTGGTAGCAGAATATGATCTCCGCCTAGACAATTTCTCACATATGAACGCATCAAACAATCTTTAAAAAAAAAAAAAAAAAATCGCTCTCGCCATGAGATATCCCTGGCACCTGAAGAACAGCAAACACTTCATATAGCAGGGATATGTGATAAGCTTATAAGCTGGTCCTAGAGGGGCATCTGCAACGGGTGGATAGGTCCCAGGGACAAGAACAGCAGGCCTGAGAAAATATTTTATTTTTCTTTTATAGTGACTGCTGGCCATCGGATTTATCAGACTAATTGGGACACGATACTGGGGAGAACCTTACTATCCCCAACAATAGCTACGGAAATAGGTACTTCACATTGGCAGATATTACCTTACAAAACATTATACATATCATCCTAGCACATCAGACACGGAGGGGGTGGGGGGATGGGGGAACTAAAAGGCTCTTTCTCGTAGTTTGAGTTTTTTGGTTTATATCATAGAACTGTTTATGGAATTACTATACACCGCTGTGTCTATGCATCGTTTACGTTTTGACTCACCTGTTACAGTACTTACCATTTCATTTGAAATTCTAATTGAAAGGCAGTGGGGATATACCAGTTACATTCTCTTTGTAAAAAATCACAACTATGCTTTAAGTCATGTGTGTTTGGCGAGTGTTTCTTTTTTCATAGGAGCGGTCATCTCAAAAAGTACTTGTCCTGTCCTATTTCTTTGTTTGCCAGGGTTTGTTATTTGTGGTGCAGCTTCTCTGTAAGGGGCTTCTCCTTAAGGGGATTCGCTTTTCTATGTTTGAATTGTGTGTTGTGTTTGTTTTACTGTAGTTACAGCTCCTTCACCACATGTGTTTGTAGAATGGTCCATAAGAAGTGCGGCAACAAGATGATGTAACTAATGAAATATTCTAAAACAAAACATATTTTTCACAGGTTAAGCATGGACATAGAAGACATGGATGGTGTGAATCTGTATCCTCTGCTGTCGCCAACCTTGCCGGAGTTACACGAGTCTACAGTAAAGTGTGTTTATCTACTTTCTCATTTTCCTGGAAATGTTTGTTTAACAGAATTTCAGAACCATTTGTCCTATTTTGGACTGAATCCCATTCCAGTACATTAAGAAACTTCACAACAGTAGGGGAAAGAAATTGAAATAAGGTGCCCAGTTCTTCTAAGCCAAAACAAACAAAGGTACACCTCATTTCAATTCAGTTCCAAATTTGTAGACCAAGCAGTGCTGTAAGCAGCTCGTACAATGTTTGGGAAACAGCTACACTCCAAAGCCACTCATACCCTTACTCCAATTACACTGTCATAGCTCTTGCACCTCTGAACCATCATCTCCTTCCATCTCCAATGGGCAACCTCGTCCCACCGTCAACATCCATAAAATACTTAAACTCCTCAAGGACTAATCCTCCGTCCTCAAATTATGGTCACCTGTATGGAGTTCAGCCTGCAGCAAAAACATACTCACCCCTGACCACTTCAATCCAGGCTACCCCTCTGTACATCACACCTACAGATGAATCTTAGATACACCTGAATAACGCCGCAGTAATCATTGCTCTGCATAGGTATTACCAAACTGGCGCTCAGATGTTTTAACCAATGTGATATCTTCCTTACAAAACTATATTCTATCCATCAGCTCAGCAATACCAAACTCCCTTAAACCAACTCCGGGCAAAACCACTGGGCCGCCATTCTCTTTATTGCTCTGCACTACATCAGAGGTACTATTTACACTTCTAACGAAGCAAGGGGTGAGGAAGTTAGTCTCCCTGCTTTAAAGAGCTAGAAGGGGAGCCTACCAAAAAAGACAAATGGACTGAAGATCTACCTAAGAAAATGATAGGTTGGATGACAATACTTGCAGCCACAGCAACAATACCTAGAAAGACTAGTTTAATATTAAATTAATATAGCTTCTTACATTGGGCATATTTGGCCACATTCTCCATAGGCAGGATTACATTTTTCCAGGGGTGTCAGATACCTGCCCAAGATGTAAAGGGAAACTTTTAAACATGATTTGGGCATGTACAGTTATTAGACGGTACTGGGTCACAATTACAGACCAAATGATGGGAAACCTCCACACCCCTTCCTCCTTTGAGGTACGATTGAGGGACGATAAGGGGCAGGGGTGGCTATCAGTCATGCTGCAGTATGATGCCAAAGTGCAAAACAAAAAAAACAAAAAACAATAAAACACAATTTCTTGTGGCATTCCTCAAGCAATGGTACTTACAGGGGCTGAAGTCAAGTTGCATGACCACACCCATACATGACACTTGATTGTCTAACTCAAGAGGCACTGAATTTATAGCTATGTGCATGATAGTTAAGTAATTACTCTGTATTTGGAAGTCAAATGCTGTTGAATCCATTTACATTATAAAAATTGTACAATTGACATTGAGTAACTGGTAAATATCACACTAAAGGTCCCAACAGTCTTAAACGTCCAAACATTGTTTGGACGTTTCAGAAATATTTTCCACTTTACAGTTTGTCACAAAGTTTGAAAGTTAGGAAGGTGATAAAAATGCTAAACATGATGACATTGTGCATTGCTTTAGTTCTATATAAACAATTACAAATCATTCCTTTACAAGAATGTTGGGTGACACTATGTTGTTGGGCGTCTGTGTACTAGGAGAATCTAATGTCATCTAGTAACACGTACAGAATGCAGTGGTGAATCAAAGCACGTGCATTCCTGTGCAGACCCACAACAGCTAGTGACTGTGTAGTCTAACACCATATCATCTGTAATATTCAAAAGCGCGTTTGCGGGAACTGCAGGAAGTCTCATAGCCCTGCCCATGAGAATTTCGTGCGGAGACAATCCAGTCTTTCTATCAGGGGTGTTTCTCATTGACATTAGCACTAAGGGCAATGCGTCAGGCCATTTCAAGTTTGTCGATGCACATATTTTCGCCATTCTTGATTTCAGTGTACCATTCATCTGCTCCACCAATCCTGATGCTTCAGGGCGATAGCTACAATGCAGTTTTTGCTCAATGTTCAGCGCTTCGCAAAGTAACTTTATCACCTCGTTATTGAAGTGACTTCCCCTATCTGATTCTAAAGAGATCGGGAATCCGAAACGTGGTATTAACTCTCTCAACAATAGCTTTGCAACTGTAAGGCTGTCATTTCTACGTGTGGGGTATGCCTCAATCCAGTGACTAAAAATGCACACAATCACCAACACATACTTTAGACCTCCATGCACGGGCATCTCAATGAAGTCCATCTGCATACGACTAAAAGGCCCGCTTGTCCTACCAATGTGGCTCGCGTTCACAACTGTTCCCTTTCCTGGGTTCATCTGCTGGCAAGTGACACATCGATGGCAAACTGCTTCTGCAGCTTGACGAAATCTGGGGTTAAACCAATCAGTTTTGAACAATCTTATCATGGCATCTCTCCCTAGGTGAGCTTGCCCATGATAGAACCGCGCAAGCTGTGATAAGAGACTGTTTGGCAAAACAAATTTTCCCTCATTTGAAACCCATAACTCGTCTGGTCTCTTTATACATTGTGATTTAATCCAGGAATCTCTTTCATCCTCCCTGACATTATTTTGTAATGCTTTTAATTCATCTATTGTATCTACGACCTTCAAGGCAAATGCTTCAGCTGGTTCGAGTTCTGGTTCACTTATCGAATTCCATTCATCTCTGAGTAATATACAATTCAAGGCACAAAATCTTGCGACTTGATCCGCATATGCATTTCCCAGAGAAACATAGTCCTGTCCTTTTGTATGAGCACTGCACTTTACCACTGCAACTTCGGCTGGCACTTGAATGGCGTGTAACAATTCCCTTATCCTCTCCCCGTTCTTCACTGGGGATCCTGAAGAAGTCAGGAAACCTCTCTGTGACCATAGTTGTCCAAAGTCATGCACAATCCCAAACCCGTATTGACTATCAGTGTAAATGGTGACTTTCATCAATGCAGACAGTTGACATGATCTGGTAAGGGCTACAAGTTCTGCTACTTGTGCAGAATAGACTCCTTGAAGCCATCCCGCTTCCAAGACCCCTGTTACAGTACATACAGCGTATCCTGCTTTCAAAATCCCCATCCCGTCTCTTAGACATGAACCATCAACAAAAATAATTTGGTCATTTTCATCAAGCTTAGTATCCTTAATGTCCGGTCGGGGTTTTGTGCAAAATTCAGTCACCTGAAGGCAGTCATGCTCGACGTCTTCAGCGTTCTCAATTTCAGCATTTTCTCCAGGGAGCAAGGTTGCTGGATTCAACGTAGTGCACCTTTTCAGCTGCACATTCGGTGAGCCCAGAATTATCGTTTCATACCTTGTGAGTCTTGCTCCAGTCATGTGCTGCGTTCGGGAGCGGGTCAAAAGTATCTCAACTGAGTGAGGGACCATGACTGTTACTGGGTGTCCCATCACTATTCCTTCACTCTGAGTGAGGCTGATACCAACTGCTGCTACGGCGCGCAAACACCCTGGGAGTGCTGCTGCGACCGGATCCAAAGTAGCTGAAAAATACGCTACTGGTCTGTTTACGCCACCATGGGCTTGAGTCAAGACAGACAAAGAACATGCATCACGTTCGTGGCAAAACAATGTGAAAGGCTTTGTGTAATCAGGCATACCTAAAGCTGGAGCCCTGCACATGCATTCTTTCAGTTCAACAAAAGCATCCATCTCATCTCCTTTCAGCTCAATTTGATCCAAGGCATCCTTCTGGGTCAGCTTCAGTAAAGGCTTCGCTAGTGTCGAGAAGTTGGGAATCCACTGGCGACAGTAGCCCACCATTCCCAAAAACTTCCTCACCTCCCTCCTTGTCTTGGGTGGACTCATTTGAAGTACACTTGTTATTCTTTCCTTCCTTATTCTCCGTGACCCTTTCTCTATTTGGTGACCCAAGTATTTCACTTTCTTCTGACAGAACTGCAATTTGGAAGGAGACACCTTGTGTCCATTCCTTCCCAAATGGTTCAACAGAGCAATGGTATCGGCTGTGCAGCCACTTTCTGTCTTTGATGCAATCAGTAAGTCATCAATGTACTGTACTAGAGTTGACTCGAATGGCAATTCTAATGCTTCCAAATCTTTCTTTAGAATCTGATTGAAGATTGACGGTGACTCAGAAAACCCTTGAGGAATTCGACACCAACTGTACACTCTGTCTAGGAATTTGAAACAAAAGAGGAATTGGCTGTCCTCATGAAGAGGCACCGAGAAGAATGCTTGTGACAAATCGATGACTGAGAACCACTCAGCATCGCAAGGGACCTGGAACATTATCACAGCTGGATTTGGTACGACAGGGCAACACTTGACTATGATGTCATTTATTTTCCTCAAGTAGTGTACGAGTCGGACCTTTCCACTCGGCTTTATTAGTCCCATTATTGGTGAATTACATGGACTGCTTAACACTTCTTTCAGTACTCCCTGTTTTACAAATTCATCAATGAGTTGGGCAACTTTCATGAGGGTGTCTTGTGCCATGTGGTATTGTGGGGTCTGGGGAAAGGTTGCATTGGGCTTTACAGTCACTTTCACTGGTTCCACTCCTTTCATCAATCCCACCTCTTTCCCTGTCATGTCCCACACTTCCTTTCCGACTGTCTCCCGTAATTCAGCTGGAATATCTTCTTCAGTTATCATCGGGAAAAGACAAATCAGAGGATACTCTTCATCTACCGTTTCCATCTCATCCCCCTCTACACTGTCCTCTTCTTCCCCATCACTGCTCGTCTGGATTGTTATTCCTTCGTTCGAACACATGATCGAACAACCCAATTTGCACAATAGGTCTCTTCCTAACAGTGCTATCGGGCTTGAGTCACATACCACAAACTGATGTACCCCTTGATAGTTACCGATGCTGACAGGTACCGGATCTGTTATTGGGTTCGTCAGGTGCCTGTTTGCTACTCCCACCACTTGAACTGTCCTCCCTGAGAGTGGCAAATTTGGTACTTCACTGCTCTTAACAGTTGAACGTGTGGCTCCCGTGTCAACCAAGAACGAGACACGATGACCCATTACTCTTCCCTCTACGTACGGACCCTTTTGATCAACTTCCAAGGATGCTGCAAGCACACAATCTCCTTCTTCTTCTGAGCTCTCACTCTCCCATACATTGTTTATTCCACTCTCACTGTGTAATGGGAACTGTTGTACGGTGCCATTTGTACTCATTACCTGACCCAAGACCTGTGGAGGAACCATCACTTGCTGCTGACTCATTGGTGCCAAGGGTATTTGCATTTGCTGATTAGGTACCATAGGTAACTGCTGTTGCATTGGCTGCATTTGCGTCATCTGCATACGGGGCATCTGCATCTGCTGCGGCTGCATAGGTTGCAATCCCTGCAATTGATTTATGGTCTGAAAATTTGTGTTTGGACCTCTCATTTTCGGTCCCCTCATTGTCTGAAATGCATTGACATCATTGTTTTGCTGACCAACACCTGCACCTGCACCTTCCTGCACCACCATCGGGCACTCGCGTTTCCAATGACCGACGATTCCGCACACGTGACACGGCATCACCTTCTTCATTGCCTGCACACCAGTCACAACAGTGTTCAAATCCGGACCATTACTCACAAAACCTCCTCTGCCTCTGCCTCTCGCCTGTGGCTGAAACGCCATATTTCCCTGCAACTGCAGCTGCGGTTGCGGTACCTGTTGTTGGAACCCTTGCAACCCTTGCAAACCTTGCAGACCTGTCTGAGCTGCCTTAAGCTGCATCATCATCACCTTCTCTTTCAACCTTTTTTGTTTCACTTCAATTTCGTCGCTACAGTATTTCGCATAATTCAACACCTCATCAATCGGTTTCGACTGCCAGCAAATCAAATGCGACTTTATCATCTGACTTATCTCTGGTCTCAGCCCTTCCACAAATCTGAAGACAAAATGGAGCATGTCCTTCGCCTCTATTGTTTCCGTGCCATTGTAGTTCTTAAACGCCTTCAACAACCTCTCATAGTAACTATGAATCGATTCTTTAGTCTCTTGGGCAGTTCGATCAATCTTCTGCCAATCCACATTTTTCGCGGCAACCTTCGTCTTCAAATGCTCAATCACCTTATAGTACAAGCTCATCACCATAGGTGATGGTGCACCCGTCTCCCTGTCTCTCTCTGGTTCACTTGTCGGCCAACCTACAGCTCTTTTGCAATCCTCCCACAAATCTGCCGGAACCACAATCTCAAAGAGAGTGTTCAGGTCTTCCCAGAGACATTTTGCAAGCTTCACAAACCTATCAGTCTGTTGATACCATTCAATCGGCTTCTCTCTCAGTTTGGGAAAATCGTCCGTAAAAGACTGAATATCGCTTCTGTGCCATGGTACATGTATTAATTTTCCCCCTGCTGTCTCCCTCATTGGTAACATGGTTACTGTCTCACTGCTTTGTGGTCTTTTCTCATTATGCTCTGTAGCACTGTCCCTCCTCTTTTCCTTTCTCTTTACCCACCTGCTTTCCCACTTGTCTAAGCACCTCCATACTTGTGCACTCTGCAGCAATTCTCTAAGGTGTGCCTTCATGCCTGCTGACCTCATGTGTTCAAAATCTGTGGCCCCAAAATCCAACCTGTAGCTCCTGCTCAAATGTTTTGTCTTGTCTATGTCAACCCCGTTTTTGTCAGCTATTTCCTGCAAGCTTTTATGTACCTTGTTCACTTCCTTCGTAATCTTTGGACATAGATACCTCAACTCTTCTTCCGAGTAGGACTCCAACCTATTCACACCCATAGTCCCTTCCACCAATTCTTGTGCTTCCATGTTCAGCCTCATCCTATTCAGATAATCTTCTCCTTTCCCACTGGCTGAGCCCTGTGTGGAATTCAGACTGTTGAACCACTGTGTCAGCTGTTGCGCATTTACCCCCATCAGTGTAGCGTTCACATCGACTGCCATTGATGGTTGCGGCAACTTTTCAGTGTTCGATGTTAGAGGTATTATCAGGGGGGGGCTTGACCTCACCAGTGTTGACTGAGCACATATGGGACTAAACTCCATCAGGGACCCGGGTCCAGTTGGCTGAGCCGCTATCGGAGTTATCCCTGGAGTGTTTTCTATGCACCTCCTTTCTGTCCCGTTCTGCAGCATTGATCCCTGACCGCTCATACCTAAATTAGGCTGACTGTACAGAGGTACCGGTGGACCTACAGTAATTGGTAGTGATATCGCATCTGGGTTTTGTCCATTTCCCATGTTCTGTGGCATGTTCATTCCCACACCATGGGTCATCATTGCCGGCATGCCCATCTGACTCCCCGTCATTTGAGCATGTGCGTTTCCCCCCTGCATCTGCTTTTGGGGCATCAAAAACTGAGTTGATTCAGCTTGTGCCAATGTCTGGTTGTGACCATTCTGTACTCCCCTTACGGTTTGTTCTAGAATCATTCCTCCTCTGTTGTCACTGCTGTAGTACCCTGGCATCTGCGGCTGATAATTTTCTGCTGGTTTCAACATGGGCACATCTGGATATATTCTCCTAACCTGCGGTATCTGCGGGGTGAACAATAAACTCGGGTCCTTAGATCCCGATGACGCTCCTGAACTCTGGGTTTCACTGTTCCGTACCGGTGCCGGAGGAGCAGAACTGGTACTTGGACCTTGTCCATTCTCCGCATAAGGTGGTGGACGGTCGTTCAGCAATTGCATTATTAACTCCTCATCCTCTAACTCCTCTTCTCTTCTCAACTTTTCCTCGTCCTCTCTATCCTTGGAACACTTCCTGTCTGTCTTACAGGTAGCTTTCTTGCCTGCCTCCCCTTCTTCCTTAGTAATTGCGGGAAACAATTTTATCCCCTGCAATACATCTGACCTCCACACCTTCTGTGCATTATCCCACCTAGCATCCGCTAGTGTCTTTTCTACCTTTCTCATCCTGATCTCAAACTTCTTCTGCTGTTGCTGTCTGGCCATTAGTTCCCAAATCGCTAGAGCCTCAAACTGGGCTGGCCTTGGAGGCACCTTCATGTCGTACATCGTGAATCTCAAATTCTCTAGAATCCTTATATTGAATGTCCCATGTATCGGGAACGCTACGCTCCCATGTTTCTCTGTCAGTTTGTGCCATTGCTTTAGCCATAGACACGGAGCTACCCCCTTCTCTTCCATTACAATGTAAGCTGGTGTGCCTTCGGGCGGCGTCTCCTCTCCTACGCTCGCTTTAATGTAGGACTCCCCCTTCATCGCACTCCTAAATGCTTTAAAGAATTTCATTTTCTCGTCTTTTATTTCACAAAGTTTGTAATCAATAGGTGACTTTAATTCCCGGAATACTCTTCGCTTGCCTTTCCCCTTCCAATCGAGTCCCACGGACTGCGTCCAATCCGTGCGCGACCCTTCTCTGCAACCAACCTATCCCAGCGCGGCTCCTAGTGACGTCACACTCACACGCACTGCGGCTGACAAAGCCTCGCGGCTAGTCTTCCTTCACTCAGCTCTTCTCGTAACAACTTCTTGCATGTATCGCGAGCTACCAAAAATTAAAACAGATCTGTCGGTTTACTACAGGAAGGGTAACACAATCGCTTCAGGACCTTAGGGATTTTTCACTAGCCTCGGCAGTTATTCCATCTTTCTCGGTCCCCACGTTCGCAAGCAAATCTGACCCGCAGATCTACTCTCAACTTGTCAATGATCTGTTCTAGTGCACTTAGAATCTTGTCAAAGCCCGAAGTCGAAGTTTCTTTCACTCCCTTACACACGTACCGACTCGTTGACCACGCCCGATCAACCTACTAAACCGCCCAGACCACAACATGGATCAACATACTCCGGAGTCTCTTGACCTCGCAGGGCCCGTCTCAACAACAACAACCACGTGGACCTTTTTATGCACAAAGCGCCACATGCACATGAAGTTCGACGACTTCCCTACTCTCACACTCGGAGTCGCACCTCCGCTATTTCTATGAAGTTCGACGACTTCTCTACTCCTACACTCGGAGTCGCACCTCCGCTATCTTCTAAAAAGAAAAAAAATCCTCGCAACCTTTTCACACACCCTGCGGCAATAAGCTGTGCAAGCGCAAAACCCTAACTTCACTCATACCATCACTAGTACCGCCAACGCCGAATCCACACCTCCATTCTCTCCATTCGCAAGCTCCGAGATCCCGGGAAAGTCGCGGTGGACCTAGCCCATCATCATTCTGTCAATCTGTTTTACCCAAGAAAAATCGAATTCAACTTCTCGATCGGGGTCTCAAAATGCGGAACCGTTAATTCAACACCATGTACTTTAAGAGTACAGGGTCCCAAAAGACGAAACCGTCCTCTGCTACCATCTACTGATAGAGCGGTCCGTACTAGTAATTTGCCTGTATTTTGGACGCTCTTTAGGCCGATGAATCTTTTGACTAAGTGGAACTCTCTGTACTCTATATCGATCAATTTCCTTAAATCAATAATTAATAACGAACATAAGCAATACCTTGATCAACATAACACTTGACAATTAATCCAGAATACATTTCGGCGAACCCTGACCTTTCAGTCAGGAATAACCACACCAGTTTATTCAAAGTTAGTGAATTTTATTTCCCTATATTAACAAAGTTAGCACAATATAAATGTGTCTCAACACCAAATGATAAACGTAAATGAACATTAATAGCTGTCCATAGCGGCGAAACAGGTGCAATCTATGTAGCATTTGAATCACAAGGCATTCGATAATAGCAATGCAAATCACTAATACGATAATCTGTAATGAACTAATCGCATACATTTAGTCAGCATAACAAGATCTCAAATTGCATCATGCGACATATGGAATCCTCATCTAACCTCAAATTAGCATCGGCATGTGGGACTTCATGCAAAAACAATTTAGCAACATTAATTTAGAAAAACTCCTAACTAGGGCTCTTATCAAAATCAGCAGTTGGTTACCTAAAGGAAACACAATGCAATTTTACAATTTCCTTTCATATTTACCAATTACGATCAGCAATCAAGGAAGTCTTCGTCTCACAGGTACCGTTTCTCGATCAGCATGGGACGGGGCAAAAGGGGCAGGGGTGGACGGGGCAGTTGCCTCACGGCGGCAAGGTAAAACTACTACTTCATGCAAGGGATCAAAGTTAAAGTCTCTAGGGCAAGAATCATTAAGGTCTCTTTCTCTCGATTAGAGAAAGCATCAAAGTCTCTTTCAAAATGGCGTCGCAGCAAAGTGGGCCATAATAGCTACGGAATGACGCGATGTCGGGCAATAGCTGGTAATGGCTGATAATAGCTACTTTCCTCTCGTGCACCTGATTTTTATAGACAACAGTTCAAATCCAGTAGGGTCTTCCATTTGAGGGTTCATAGGTTAGCTTCAAATTGTCCAATCAAAACGACAGTTCTCAAGCTTTTACTTAAGCATACATTATCCCTGGAGATGGGTACGCAAGTTGCAACATTGTATACCAATTAGCTCACTTTCAGAGCCTCCATTGTCCGCACCTGCAAATCGACCTTGGAGTAAAGAGAAAATATGCCAGGCTGGCACGAAACCTTAAGATAAGCATGTGAACGATCTCAGTGGAAAAGTACAGCTTCAAGCAAAAGTACACGTTTAATAGCACATTGGAAAAATACGAGCATCTAAACCGTGAGACCAGGCAACTAGGCCAAAGCCTCCACTAAAGTAATGCTAAGCTAAAGCATTTCAAACAAGCAAATCATAGCACACGTTTACGATTATGTCGGATTAGTGCAATTCTAATACACCACGTTATATAAAGCACGCTTATAAATGTTGGCAAACTACTCTGAGGGCACATTTTGTCCCCGTACATTCTTTATTAGTTCGGTTAAAGTCACACATGATTATTTCACACTACGTTTACGTTAATAAATGTAAAACCTTCATTTTCTGCTTCATCACTGTCACCATGGATGCTTCATGGATTGTCTGGGGATCACACGACATGGCTGGCCTATCATGGAAGATTGTAGGATATTGAGGCAGTACACTATATTGATGTACTCTCGCTAACTGCAGTGACTTTTGACACTAAAAGGTTTTCAGAAAGAATTGTACAACAAATGTGTATTAATGCACTCTGACACATATTAGAACAATGTATTATAACCAGAAGAATATACATGCTTAATTTGAGATGATACTACAGATTTGTTATTGGGCTCAATACCATCAGCTACATTTTCTAGCAGAACATCTGCAATCGGTGGACATCAGTTTCACAGATATGTTAAACAGAGCCCATCTTGATTCACACGAGTGGGAAATCAACATAAGTGTACATCACATATTTTTCTAAGATAGAATTCACCACACATCGAGATGCCAACGATAAACCATAAAGGAATATGACAAAGTAACACATGGAGGTATACACGCACAGGATCAAGTCAAGAGAGAATGCTACGGGTCATTTGCCTATGCTTTCCATGTGTCCCAATACTACCATATGTTATCCACTAGACGGCACATTGCAGTCACTTAGACATGACATCTGGGGTACTTTCTTCTTGTAGAGGTGTCAGTTAAGCCATTCAGCAAGTTGCCACGTCTACCAGACTTGCATAGTCCGCAGGTGTCGGATCGTACATCAAAACACACAATCTCTCAAACTAGCAATGCAGAGCCTAACATTTTAGAATCTGTGTCATCACAATTTTCAAAAGACTGAGAGAAGGAAGATAGGAACATTAAAACTTTCAGAAGAAAAGGGAAAACACAAATATTACAAAAAAAAAGAAATTAAAGTAGAAAACCAAGGGAGGGTCTCATTGTCTCCCAGTAGTCATGCCGGTGATGGACAAGTGCTGAAAAGTAAACATAATTCAACTTTTTGAGCTTTGTATTCATCATCAGCAGTGATTGCTCTGCTCATTGCCATCATTTTACAGGGCAGTCTGCCATCATTTTACAGGGCAGTCAGCCGTCCATTGTCTTGAAGTGTCTTGTTCCTGATCCAGTATTTAAAAGTCATGACTGCAGCAGTTAGTGAAGAAAACTAACTTAGGTTCAGGACCACTGCTTATAAAGTTTCGTCTTGAAATTGTAACCGTTATCAGTAGTATATTATTGTAAGTCCTTTGACGGCACAGTGGGATAGTGGCTCCTTTTGTAGCTAAAGTGGATCATCTCTTTAAAAAAAAAAAGTGATATTTTAGTTCAGTCACTCCTTTGGACCGTTTAGTAACTTTGTCCATTGCCCTGTAACACATAGGTTGTTCAATTTTGCATTCTGGAAAAGAAGAGAACTCTGACAGCAGATAGACTGAAACCATTTGCTTTGTGGCAAGCATCTCCATGGCAAACTCTGTAGATTGGATATGGATAGGTGTGAGTAAGATTGCCACACTGTACCCCCCGGGTATTGTAATTTGAATATTCAAGTAACATATGCAAACAAACCTGACACGTTACTGCTCTCAGTGATGTTGAGTCAGGATCTATGCTGTAGTCCGTACTTTGATTCAGAGAGTCCTTTGTTAGTTTAGAGCCCTACTTCCGCTTCTGCTGCAAGGTTTGTTTAAATTGCCTCGTAAGTACTAGCTCAAAGATGTGAAAGTGTGGGCTAAGGGGTTTGAAATGGTTTTATTCCTGTATATTTCTCGTGGTTCTATGCACTTTCCATAGTCTGCTGCAGCTTTGAACTTCGCAGCAGGAGAGCCTTATAGAAGGAATGCTTTGCTTAGCATGGACTAGAAAAATAATCATAAAAGTTCCTTCAAAATCAGGAAATCAGTGAAATGATGCTGTAACATTTTAAATCTACCTAGTAATCAAGATTTTTGTCAAATTTAATCAGATTAACATATGCATTTCTCACTGTGTAAATATTTTAAACAAATCTTGCCTTTATGAACATCATTGCAATTAATTTTATTGTATTTGTTTATCTTTCATAGCGGTCAAACAGAGTTGGAGATGTCGCCCATTTACCAGGTAGGCAATGTGTGGTAATTTACTTGCCATTCACAATCTTTGAATTGTCCTTTGAGTTATTGCCCCTGCTTCAACAGCACTAAGAGCTGCAAAGAGAGAAGGAATGAGGGTGATACAGATCTTCTACAGCCTTTGTAAGGACCAGAAAACTTGCGCTGCAAAAGCAGCTGAACCCATTGTCTAGGATGGAACCATGAAGGAGGTCTACTAAGTATGTGACACTAGGAAACAAGCTGAATATACTTTGTCCTCCAGCTCCTTCTAAGTATAAGGGTATCACAATCACACTACCAGGCAGAGAAACCCAGTACTCGTCATTCTTCACTAGCATTGCAAACAAGATGGCAGGGAACTTATCATCCAAGGTATATGACACAGAGATCCATGAGAGGGTTCATACCAGAGTGAGGGATATCATTTGATTATGAGTTTAGAAAAGTCTTCATCATTGGTCCAGATGCATGCAGCCAAGTGTGTGCATGATGATGAAGGAAATATGCATTTAGCTGCAAAAACTCTGAGAAAGAAAGATACAGTTTTAAAGATCACCATGCCCATTTGAAGACATACACCTAGGCTGAAGCCACATCTGAAATCATTTGATTAGTTATAAGGGCCATTGCCAGAAGGGTAAAGGCAGATAAAGGCAGACTGAAGACAACTCAGAAAATGGCTGTGAAAATATAAATGATGTAGAAAGAGTTGGTTGCTATGATAAAAATGTTTACATTCCTAAATCAAATAAATACAGTATGAACGGAAACGACGAGTGGGAGACTACTTTTGGGTCTGGGAAATTAGGGGTCAGGGACAAGGGTCAGCAAATGAAGCTGTTATTTTCTGTACTTGTGTGAAGAAGTATATTCTTGAGATAGGTATTTGGATAGATGTCTTCCAAAAATTCAGAGTTTGTTTTTCTTTTAGAACATTATTTTTTATAAAGCACCAGCTTTCCGAATAGGCTACCAGAGTACAACACAATAAGTTCTTAAGGAAAACAGTACAGTCTCCAGTTCAACAAACAAAATAACTAAACATTAGAAGACATCAAAAGGATGCCTAAAGACCTATCGTGATAACTTACAAAAATACATTTTAAAAAGAGACATTTTAAATTTGGTCCGAAACACATCAAAGAGTGGCAAAGATAGAACTAGACAAAGAGAAATGGGAGAAGAGCTCTATAGTTGGAGTGCCCACTGTGGGGAAAGCCTTCTGTGAGGTATTGGCCTTGCAAACCTTAGGGATTTTCAGGTAAAGTGAATCCCAACTCAGAGCTGATTGTCATCCACCTGTAAGCATTGGTTTTTAGTTCGATACAATGGATACCTCAGAATCAAAGCCTTGTTGACCAAGCATTTGCACTTAAAATTGCACTCTCAAAACAGGATTGATCCTATGGAATCTCCTAAGACTCAGCTAGAAGAGCTGCAGTTTTAAAGAGCCTCGCTCAACAGCTCTAGTATATTGTTTCGGAGGCTATGCATTACTGCGCTTCCTCCTTCACAGTGGGACAAAAGCCAGATGTATACAACAGTTCAGAATATGTTAGAGACAGGAGAAATGTAATCTGCTTTAAAAAAACTATCACAATGAATCTACTTGGGTGTATCGATAGTTTCAAGTTCAACAGAAGCCTAATGACTTGGCTTATACCGCAAACGTGCAGTGGTGTCCTCTGTGGCCACCAAGAAGATCCACAATAGAGGCATGGACTCAAAGTTGCACACTAAACTAACTGGATCAAGGTGTCACATAGGCTGGTTTTATATTTTCCAGGAGTACTCAATCAATACCCTGTCTTGGTTAAAGTTATACTTTAGGGAAACTACCTCCACCCAGGCCTCTGTCTAGGAGAGGCAACACTTTAGAAAATGTATGTTCAACTTTCATGGCATTCGTAGATATAGCTGAATGTTGTAGGCATACTGACAATGGAGGTCAGGCATCTGGCCACCATATCTACCAGTAGCTCAACATGTAGATTGAAAATGCTTGTAGGCACTGTCAGCTCTTAAGAAACACTACTTGGCGGGGGCATAGCTAGGCCGACCAGCAAGATGGCCGTCACCCTGTGAGGCTCTGCTGGGCTGGGGGCCTAATTTTTTAATTTATCCTCAGAGCGGCCTTTTAAGTGCAGATTCTTGGTGGTGGTGGCCCCCGGAGGCTCTGCTGGAGCCGCAGACTGCTTGTGCAGTGGCTGGCGGCGGCAGCTGGCTCTGAATTAGGCTGGCGGAGAGGAGGTGGGCCTGGTGGCGTGCGCACCTCGCTGGAGCCTGGGAACGTGGTGAGGCCTGCAGCTGCTTGGCTCTCGCTGTGCCAGGGAGTACTCTGTCTCCCCTGGCGGGCCCCGCCGGATTGATGGTGCCATTTGCGTGGCTTGGCGGCTGCATGGAGGAGGTGAGCGGTGGGCTTGCCCTCTTGAGGCCGGATCGGTGGTCGGGTCGGACCGCGGCCTTGAGGGGAGCGGGGCCTGCACTGGGACCCGATACCGGCGCTCCTAGCTTCCGCCGACGGAGAGAGACATGTGCGGGCTTGCCGGCTGCCGCTGGGGTAGCTTGGGAGTGTGGCTTTGGCCTCGGCGGGGGGTTTTCTCTCTGCCCTTGTAGACGGGCCCGGCCGCACTGGAAGTGATTTTACATTGATGCTGGTGGATTGTGACGCTGGAGGGCCTGCAGCGTCCATAGAGCAGGATTCTGGCATCTATGGCTGGGAATCGACGGCGGCAGCGGCGTCGAGCAGAGGGGCGATTCTGGCTCCTCCAGCTTGGGGGCTCCTTCGGCGGTCAGGTCAGACCGCGGGTCTTCTGCTGTGTTGGGGGGCTGCTTGGATTCCACTCAACCTCTGGAATCATATTTTCTGGGCTGCACCGGTATTCTTGGCACTGCAGCTGTCACGTGGAGTCCGTGGACAGGAATTAGTCCCCCTGCAGTTGGGGGCCCGGCTGCTGCAGGTCAGTGCATTGAGTGCTGTGATATACATGGGATTGCTGGATGGAATAGGCGAGCTGGGACGCCTTGCTGACCGGCGGAGACTGGTGGAGTGACTGTGCCTGAGGCCAGGCTGCTGCTTTTCAATCTGGTGGTGCCTGGTGGCACTGCAGCATTTGGTGAGTTGCTGGTGCTTCCTGGCAGTGAGGATCCCATACACTCTGCTTTCTCCTTGAGTCGGGTGTGGAGGGAGTCCCGGGCTGCTGGATCTACATAGGGGCGGAAGATGGGAACGGCGGAGCAGAGACAGGCGAAGCTCACCTTTGATGGGGTAGGAAGAAGGCTTGCTTCCAGTCTGAGGAGTTGACTGTGGAGGAGGGGGCCCCAGATACTTCGGTCAAGGCTATGTTTCTGGACCTCAAGAATAGCCTCGGTGGTATTGACGCTAAGCTTGACCACCTGGAGGAGCAAATGGACCGGATTAAGGCTAGGGTGGATGATCATGACTCTCGATTTGACCATCTGGAAGCGCGCACGTCAGAGCTGGAGGATCAGCGTTGTGGCGATGGGGAACAATTGCTGCGGATGGAGCGTGTACTGGAAGTGATTCGCAACAAAAATGAAGATTTGGAGGCACGGTCGTGCCTCAATAACATCCGCATAGTTGGCCTTCCGGAATCCATGGCCATGGGGAGGATGGAGGATTTTGTGGAATCCATGCTCTTTGACCTTTTTCCCAGGGAACTCTCCCAGCTGCTGGTGGTAGAGAGGGCTCATAGATCGTTGGGTCCTCGGCCTCCGCCAGGTACGCCGCTGCGGCCTATCATTGTTCGATTGCTGAATTATCATGATAGGATACTATTCTCAGTTTGGCAAGGGAGCGGCGGCCGGTGATTCACAAGAACACTAAACTGAATATATTCCCGGATTATACCCCAGGGGTACAGGCTGCGTGTAAAGCTTTTTTGCCGATTAAACGCACGTTGAGCCAGACAGATGCCAGATACTCTCTTATTTACCCCGCGAAGCTGAGAGTGCAACATGGGGCAAACTGCATTTTTTCACGGACCCGAAACTGGTGGCTAAGTTTGCTCAAACAGTGCCCGAAAATACTGCAACAGGAGGTCCAGAGGCCTCTGTAGCTGAGAGAGATACACTAAGTGATAACTATTAAAATGGTGGGGTGGTGATGGGTGGGGTTATCCCTCTGGAGGCTTTATGAGGGTGCCATGTCACAGTGCTATTATTTCTATGGGCTGCTCTGATGTACAATCTGTTAATGGGCCCTGTGCCCCTTTTCCCCCCCTGACCCATTTGGCATGGTGGTTGGGTGGTCTGGCTTGCGCCCTTTGGATGAGTCCTTTTGGTATGTCTCCTTCTGTGTTTGGGGTTACAGTTTTGAGGGGGCTGGGATTTCTGCTTTGACCCGATTGGGGGGGTCTGCGTGGGTGGGGGAGGGGAATGTTCTGGTTCTGGTTTCCTTTTCCTTTTCTTTTTTCTTTCTATTTGCTCTTTTGCATACATGTGGTAGGCGATTATAATGAGATGCTGTGGATGCACGTTTTTTTTAAATTGAGAATGCGATGGTGCGTGGACATGTGACTCCGGTGCGCTGTCTCACTTGGAATGTGCGTGGTCTGAATGACGGGTGTAAGGTGTGGCTACTGTCTGCGTATGTGAAGCGGCACAAGATTGATATATGCATGTTGCAGGAGACCCATTTAGTGGCGGCGACACAGAATCGGTTGAAGGCTGGTTGAATCTGCGAGTATCACGGGGCGGTGTTCTCGCGCTATGCAAGAGGGGTGGCGATCCTACTGTGGAGGGGATTGCAATGGCACACTCAGAGGGTAATAGTAGACCCCAATGGTCGATATGTCATGCTGAGTGGCACTTTATTAGATAGAGCATGCAGGCTTGTGTCAATTTACGGTTCTAATACCGATGACCCCGAATTTTTTAGAGAAGTGTGGCGGCTGATTGAGTCGTTGGGGAGCGGTCCATTGATCTGGGGAGGGGACTTCAATGTGATCCTGGACCCTGGGGCGGACCGCGAGAGCCTCGCCAGGACGCAGCACGTCGCAGCGGCTAAGCCCTTTCATCTGTAATGGATGAGGGTGCTCTGGTGGATATATGGAGGGCGAAGCATGGGACTGCCAGAGAGGGCACCTGTGTTAATTATGCTCATAATAGCTGGTCCCGCATTGATCGATGGCTGGGTATGAAAGACATGGAGCTCTGGAAGAAGTCGGTTGAACACATGGTGCGTACCCTATCGGATCACTTGCCGGTCAAGCTGGTGCTGGCAGTGCCGGGAGGTCCTGGACGTGCAGATGCGTGGCGTCTACCGCATGGGGCACTGGGGGAACCAGGCGTTCCGTGAGGAAGTCCGTGAGGCGATTATTCATTATTTTGCTGAGAATTGCGGGACGGTGAGTTCTGCTGGAGCTCTATGAGAGGCGGTGGTAATTCGTGGTATATGCCTCTCTAAACAGCATGGCATGTTGAAGATGCTGCGGTGGGATTTGGCTGACCTGGAGGCGCAGATAGTGGAAATGGAAAAACGTTTGGTTGCCGATTGGTCTGGGGACACACTAGCGGTTTTGAGAAGCACTGTATCACAATATGAGGAGGCTGCTTTGCATGAGATCTGTTTTTTGGGGAAACATGCTAAGGCATCGAGATTTGGTGAGTGAGTGAGAGAGGGCAGGGCGTACATTGGCGAGTATGCTGCGTAAGCCATGGGCCAGTAACTATATTGTGTAACTAACAGCATGTCTGGTGAGCGGGTGGTGGGAACGGATGGAATCCTGCCGGTCTTTACTGATTTTTTTTATGAATTGTACACGGAGCCTTCTGGACTGGACTTTGATGCGGCACAGGACTACTTCTCCGCGATTCACTTGCTCTGGCTTGATGAATCACACAGGTCCGTCTTGATGTTCCCTTTTCTGTGGAATATGTAAAACAGGCGATTCGCAGTCTGCCAGGGGATAAGGCTCCTGGCCTGGATGGCTTAACTCTGTCCTTTTATAAGGAATATGCGAATATCCTAGCGCCACACCTTTTGGAGGTTTATGCAGAGTCTATGGAGACTGGGGTTCTTCCTGCCTCTCTCCGTGAGGCCTTGATTGTTACGGCTCTAAAACCCGGTATGGATCCGTGCAGCTGTGACTCGTATCGGCTGCTCTCCATGATTAATATAGATAATAAAATCTTGGCTAAGATGATAGCAGCGAGATTGCAGCCCTTGCTCCCGAAGCTGGTGTTACTGGACCAGTCTGGTTTCGTACTGGGCCGGTCTACATTACATAATCTACGTATTTAATTCGCTGTTATGATTGAAGCTGAGGATGATGCGGCAGTGGTGTTTTTAGACACTACTAAGGCTTTTGAATGTTTGGCGTGGAAGTATATGTTTTCGCTGCTTGCCAAAGTAGGAATGAGCGCGAGGTTTGTGCAATAGATGCGCTTGCTGTATTCGGAGCCTACCGCTAGGCTGTGAGTAAACTGAATTGTTTCTGACTCCTTTCGGGTGGCTCGTGGGACTTGACAGAGTTGCCCTCTGTCTCCACTGCTTTTCGCAATAGCAATGGAACTGCTAGCGACGTGTCTGAGACAGCACCAAAACCACAGAGGGCTGGCATTTCACCAACAGCCAATATTAATATCCATGCATGCGGACGATATTGCGCTGTATGTTCGTGAGCCGCAGAATCATCTTGATGTCCTGCTAGATGAGATAGTGCGGTTTGGCGCTTTCTCCGGAATTACGATCAACTGGTCTAAGTCGGTGGTGATGCCCCTCTCAGCGGGAACGCTGCGATTTTCCTCTAGATACCCTATTGTATGGGCTGATGGTCCGGTGCGTTACCTGGATGTTTGGTTGAGTGGAGAGGTGGAGACACTCTGGTCTGCAAATTATGGTAAGGCAATGGCGTGGCTGGAGGACAGAGTAGAGATGTAGCGCTTGCTACCGGTCTCGCTTACCGGACATATTGCGATAGCTAAAATGGTGGTGCTGCTAAATTCTTATACTTATTTGTGAACTTACCTCTTGTTCTTACTGCAAGCTTTTTGCAGAGACTCCGCTCCGCGCTGAATGGTTGGCCTGGGCGGGAGGGCAGCCCAGAATTTCCTGGGAGAAGATGACTCTCCCATTTGAATTGGGTGACATTGCGGCTCTGGATTTGGAGCTCTATTATCACTGTGCGCAGGCTCACTTTGCACATTGCTGGATAAGTCCTGTTCGATATTTACCGCATCTTGCACCAGAAAGTGATGCGGTGTGGCCGGATGGATCGTCCGGGATGATTGGGAACCTGTCTCGGCCCAGGCCGCACGGGGTCAATACGATGGCCTGTACGGCGCGGGCTTGGACAGCCTTGCTGCATCGGGCTGGTGTGCGGGAGCCATTCGCCCCGTCGATGCCGGTACTTGATGTAGCGGATGAGTGGATGTTCCGGGATTCCCGGCTGCGCGAATTTCTCCATGAATCGAACTTATCTGCGTTGGGTGACTGGTTTGTGAAGGGGGGCTATATCGCATCAGAGACAGTGCTGGGGGGCGGATGAGACACTGCATTGCATTGGTTGTATGTGCTGCGCAGTGGCGCAATGCTCCGTACACGCTTCCCTGGCTTCCCTGAGACCCCCTTGGCGTGTCAGGCTTTGGAGGTGATGTATCATGCGCAATCTCCACGCTGGCTCATTACTAAGCTATATACCTGCTTGCAGAGTGCGAAGATGGAGACAGAGATTACTGCCAAGGCGCGGTGGGAAGTGGATCTAGGTGAGGCCATATCTGCTGAGATGTGGAGGAAATGCTGCGCGCATATGAGGGTACTGTCCCCCAATTATAGGCTGCATCTTATCCATTTCAAATTGCTGCACCACTTGTACTACACCCCCGTGGTTTGCATGGTATGGGTCTGCACGTGGATTCTTGCTGCGCTAGGTGTGGTGCCCCGGATGCTGATTTTCTACATCTGGCGTGGAGCTGTGCGGACGTGTGTGTCTACTGGATTGCGGTGCTGCATATGATTGAGGAGATGACTGGTCTGGCTCTGCCATTTACCCCTAAACTTGCACTTCTTGGATATGTGGAGGAGATACCATTAGCTCATAGGTGGCTGGTGGGTCTGCTGCTACTGTTGGCCAAGCACAGAGTGGCGATGTGCTGGGGACGTGGGCGGTCCCCCTAGGATCTGAATGGCTGCGGGATGCCTCTTTTTGCCAAGATCAACTAATGATCTATTGGGAGTTGATGTCTGATGGATCTCGGCCTAGGGACATATGGGCTCCGCTGCGTGCTTTCTTAGAGTCCAACATGTGAGACTGTGGATGGTGAACTGTTTCCTGCTGCATGTACAGACGTTTAGAACCTTGCCTCTGGCGTCCATGTGCTTCGGACGATGTTTTGGATTGGATGATTGTATTGTTTTTTTGCATCTCCTTTTATCCTTACCTTTTCTATTTCTTACTGTCTGTTGTGGGTAGTGTTTTACAGCCCTACGGATATATCTCAGATTATGTTCCTTGCCTTTGTGTGAGTCAACGTTTAAGCACTCCTGTAGGTGCAGAAACCGGACATGTTCGTAAGGATAAAGGGGCTGATTGTTCCATGTAACTGATATTGGATGTGTTGATATATGTTTCTGTTCTTGGATTAATGGACCACCATATGTAAGGAATTGTTATTGTCATTCCTGTGGGAGGGGCTGTCTTTGTTATCTGTTAAACTTAATAAAAAGAAAATTAAAGAAAAAGAAACTCTACATGGCACAGTGCATGGGTGGGGGCAGGTGGAGTGGAGGGCTTAAAGCACTTATTTGGACAAACTGAGTCCAGCCAGAGAAGTAGGATAGAAAAAGGAGCTGTTGCCCAAAATTTATCCATTCTCCCATTAGGTATGCCCAAATAATACCAAATGGTCTACCCACAAATGAATATTAAAGGCTAGTGATCAGCTTCTGCTCATGCAGATGAAAGAAATGCTTCACTTTAGTCATTTGCATTTGACACATTGGAATCTAGCTTTTGCTGATAGTTAATCTATGTTCCAGCTTTAATATTTTAAATTTTCAAGATGTGCTACGGAAAACAAAGTTATGAAATATAGAAGACACAATTTTTAGTCTGTGTTTTATTGTCCGTTGTGGATAATTGTTACAGATGTAGGGCTGAGCAAAGACAAGTGTTCTTTTCTCTTCGGTGACTAACCCCCTTAAAGAAGCATATCTCTGTCCTGCACATTTGAGGGGCGCGCGCAGGTAGACACTTCCAATCCTCTGCCTTTTATTCAAACCACATGGTATGACTTATACAAATCCTTGCCTATTGTCTTTCTCACACACATGATCTGTGTTGATTCTTCTTACTGTGTTGTTTTTTAATAAGTCTTTTTGCCTGTTTTTTCATCCACAGGATGACTTTCTCTTCGGGAATGAAGGCGACGATAGTTTTCCAGACAAGGTGAGCGCGCGCTGTCTGGTTCCTGAATTGTGGTAGTCTTTCTGGTGAATCGGTTTGCCGGTAAAATAATGCATGCTACCGGCATGGGAGGACATGCGTTATGAAAAGAAAAGGATAATTGTTCCTGTTCGATGGTGGTAAGGGCATGTTGTGCAGCAGGTGCAGTGACACCGGGTGCATGAGTGTGAGAAGCATATTGCATATCTTTTACTACTTTAATATGGAGCGAGGTGTAGCCTTCTTGCTTGAATTAGGACCCAGGAAGCGTTGGTATAGCATTTCTGCCTGGATATCCAGTATGTGACCAAGTACAACATCCAGTACAACATTTTGATGGTACGAATGCCATTGTTTCTCGAGGCTTTGAATGGACTATTTGTAGTCTTTTGGCTCTTATGCTGTTTATTTGCTTCATTCAACATGCGTTGCCCAAGCCAATAGGCCTGTCTTGCATTTTGAACCACAATTAAAACATTTGAAATGCTTGCCAATCTGAAAAAGCAAAGTAAGAATGGTTGTTTTCTGTATAAAAAAAACATCTACGAGATGAAGAGTTTAACGTGATGGTTCAGTATACTTTTGAGATGAAAGCTAGTTCTTCACATTGAAAAGCAAGCACTCCATAGATGACAGAAAGATACACGAAACAGCCAATAGCAGGGGGTGAGAGAGGCACACTTCTCTGGGTGGACCTGAAGCCCACACTAGGTATATTTTAAATAATAAGTTATACGTCTGGGAGACAGCTATGCTGCCTCACTAGACCTACAAAAACTGAGCATAGATTTCTGGGACACCTGCATTTGCAGAGTCAGGAGGCTAAGGGAGACTAGTTTTAGGCTGAGCTCTGACATGGTGTTGTGTAGAGGGTGGAGAAGTTCCAGAATTTCATGGATAGGTATTTTGTACTTTGTAAGCTGAAAGGTTCAACGGAGAGAGATTCATATGTTGAAAAGTCAAAAATGAAAGAAGACATTGTGATGCGTCTAAGCAGGGGCGTAACAAAGGCTCCTGCAGCCCTATGATTCTGGGGGTAAGGGGGCAGGAGGGCTCTAGGGTGGCCCCCTCAGCACAGCACCTAGCCTGAGTGAGTCCGGAGGGAGGGGTCTCCATGTTCTGTGGGGGGGGGGGAGGGTTCCAGTTTCGTTATGCCACTGCCTCTAAGGGTTTCTGTTCAGTGACACAAGTGAAAACAGATATGGAGAAGGACATTTTTGGGGGTACATAGGACTTTTTTTTCTAGAATGGTTGGAAGGGAGGATGTGGCTGTGTGCTAATGGGACCATTGAGCCTGTCTGAAATTTTGTCATTTGCTTTTACTGTTGTTTACCATACTCAGGAAGCCTAGATCTAAATTAGCACCTTAAGATGATGTATGTGGAAGTGCCAGGGGCTGGGAAGCAGAAGGCTCTCATTTGTTCAATTATAAAGTGCCTCTAGTCTTTCTAATTATGAAAAGTGTCTTGTCTCAAAATTTTCCAAAGGGTTTCAGAGTCCTGTAGGCTGAAATAATGGAAAAAAGGTGCAAAAAATAACTAAGCAGGAAACTCCTCCTGCCACCATTACTAGAGCATTTGCGACACATGGTCTTGATCATAACAGCTCTTTATATAGAGAGAAACAGGAAAGAAAGTGGAGAAACAGGAAGTGAAGTGCCAAAAATTGATCCACCATAAAACATTGGGAAACTCACAGATTCGGTATTAACAGAGGAGGTTATATTGGATTGGGAAATACATTTGTGTACCATCCTGTTTTAAGGACAGAGCAGACCGAGAATGGAGCCATATTGTGCGCAGGCATGGAACCAGAATCACCAAAAGAAGGTTGCAAAGTAAGGGTGTAAGAGAATAGAAGAGATGCACCCTAAAACTGCCTTTTGAGGGAACGTAGCGAGTGCAAGGGACCATCTCTATTTAGGAACGGCCTGTATGCTAGCACTCTGCATGTTCAGGAAGAAAGACAGGTACCTGGCTCCCCCTTGGCTGTGCTCAAGACTAAGTTATGCAGGTGCGTTCCCCCAGGTCAACATGATACCCAAATGTGGGCGCATTCGCAGGCACGCTGATTGCACAGCACAAGAGTTGTACATCAGAAGGTGGAAATGTGTAAACAAAGTTGGTGTACATGAGTAACAAGGTTGTTGGTACCGCAGAGCGGCTGAAGGTGCATCAGAAGAACGTAAAGAAAAGTGCTGGGCACACAGTTCAAATTAACAGATTACTAACAGTGTAAAGCCACGTTGTACTACTGATAGCGCACCCGGTCCTTAGTAAGTAAACTTACAGGGGACGCATATAGGTTGATGAACCTTTTGAATCGCATGGAGTATCCTAGTCATGCAGTGACAACTGAACCAGAAATCAACATCAATAATCAAGATAACCACTTTATGAAACCCCAATAGAGATCATACTAATAAGAAATAACCACTACTCATGAAAAAAAAGGTTAACAAGTTTTATTCCCTATTGCTTACAATTCTAGGTCATCTGTTAGTTCAAAGTTTATTCAATCAATTGTTTATTAATTCATCAGTTAGAAGACATCATTCTCTTGAAGGAAAACATAAGCTATGAATATCAGCATTGACAATGTAATTCAGCAATAAAGTTTGTCAGTCATTTGTCATTGTCCATGTCACCCCTAATAGCCTACCTAACCAAGATTTGCATTAGCATGGGGGTCTTCATACGAAACAATTTAGAGAAAAACATCAATTTGGAAAAATCTACCTAAGAGAGAATCTATGTAAAACAGCGCAGTTGGTACCTAGAAAGAAAAGGCACAAAATCATCAGTCACATCTCATAGCTACCTATCCAAGACGGATCAGCAACAAGTCAGTCTTGGTCTTCAGGTCATCAATGGTCAGCTGCAGATCAGGCTCACAGAGTATGAGCCCAATATCAGCGCCTCGGACAGTGTCTCCTGACGTCATCAACTTTCTCCTCGCAGTTCTGAGTTCTCACCCCTGTCATGAATTTTTATTAGTGTCTCTCAGTCCATCCCACTAATTGCTAATTGGTCAGTCTATCAGAAGTTATGACTCTAACCTATGGTTTTTGTTTACCAAATCTTTGAGTTTGCATATGTCTTGTGTCCCATAAAACTGATTGGTTCTTCTTGCGATGAGAACATCAACCGGCTCTTCAGGTAACAAAATTGTTGCATACGAGTCTTTAGTCAGTGCCTCTATTGTTCAAGTCCTGGGAAAACACATTTAGCTTACACCACACATAATTGTATCAAATTGTCTTCATCATCTCCTGTCCGTTGGTACATTTGCAAAATGTTCTAGCTGAGCGGCTTGAACTTTGAGTGGTTCAAGGTTGCCATCCCCGTTTACCAGTCCTGGGCAAGACACTTGAATTCTTCATGTTCAGAGCAAGCAAGGCCCAGTGAAACCACACCCTTAGTCCGGCTAATTTAAGAAGTTGAATTAATATAAAACATAAGTTATACATTTCATTATGACATATTAGTGCATTTTCTTATTCAGTTTTCATTATTTTGCATCTGTTAATGCACATGGTGACCACTCCCGAGGGCACATTTTCAAACACACACATTATTTTTCTAAAATTCATTTCTCTATGCATATTTCTTATTAATAAACACAAGTCATTAGAAATTTCTTAATTAACATATCTGCTCCATCACTATCATATAGAAAACAAGTAAACATCTGGAGAGCATTGTTTTTTTTTATTGTCCATCTGCCCACGTATACACCTCCAGACATCCACATTCATGTATCCATACATCAACTCATCCATCCACCCATGCATTCATCCACCCAACCACTCAAATAAAACTATTGCTATAGAAAGTCACCCAAATCGATCATCCAATCCATTATAAACTCACACTGATGTATTTTGCCATTTACTTTCTGTGTGTTTGTGCGTAACTGGCGGAATACGTGTGGGTGACACTGTGCACTTTTACTTTTGTGTGACCTTCGTAAAATGTGACTATACAAAAGTCAAGCATCTTGGCTTTGTTAGTTCTTCTTATTTAATCAACCCTGTTCGCATGGTGATACGATGTTTAATTTCAATAAGAAAAGGGGCTATTTTTTTTCCCTAAATAGGCGTGTGTTCCCCTCTGTGCAACCTTTAAATTTAGAGCTAGTTCTTACATAAATATACCTGCAGTGACTTGCTTTTTCGTCGCCTCAAGCCGAGTCAAATCTCCTTGACAGTCGTCTGAAGATTTCCATGTGCAGTTCCATAGACATCCCTTTCTTGTTTTTCTCTTTCCACATGGAACGCGCAGACTGAAGACAGCACGCCAACAATGTCTCCATCTGCGAGCAGCACGATTCCTTTTGGGCTGAAGCCAAGATCTGGTAAGTTAAGGCTGCGGGTAGCGTCGCAGGGGCTGGGGCAACGGGCGCACAGCTAGGACCTGTCATGGAGCTTAGGATTTTAAACATGCTGCTTGATCTCATCTCAACCTTATGTTTAAGGACTTCTTAGCAGGTTAATAATAAACTTTCAGTGACTGTTGCTTGCAAGCCGTCGTGTGTAGCATACTGTGAGAGCGAGCCAGCTGTCCAGGATCACAGTCAAGTATGTTATAGGATTTGAACTATTTGAGAGGTAGCTGTTAGGGCAGGTGGAGAAACTAAAGGGAGAATGGCTTGGAGGTTTCTACCTCCCAAATAAATAAAGGTAGACATCAGCACCAGCTTAGTTTGATTACATTTGAAAAGCGGCAGTACATTAGTGTCATAGAAGTGTTTAGAGTAGACCAAGCAGCCCCTTAGTGTTAGAAAACAGTACAGCATTAGCGTGACATATTAGTACTGCCTTAGTGTCAGACACAATCATTGCATTACCCTTAGACAGCGCATTGCTTTAGTGTTATACATCAAGATTGCATGTTAGACAAAAACATTGCGTTAATGCTGCACAAAATCACAATATTGTATTTGACATGAGCATTGCTTTATTTTTAGACAACATCCTTACCTTAGTGTTTGACAATAGCATTGTGTTCGTGATTTGCATTAATATTGCATTAGTGTTACACATCTACATTGCTTTGCATAAGTGTTAGACCAGAGCATTGTGTTAGTGCTACACAACTGGGACGGCTTTGGCACTGGTGGTTCCCGGTGCGTCAAAGCTTGTTGATGCCCTCCAATGACCACCTTCGCCATGGATTCTCTCACTACCACTCATTAACAGTGCCCTCAAGTCTCCATAACCACTCTCTCTGTGATGCATTTAATTAGTTTTATAGCGCCTCTCAT
The DNA here is from genome assembly GCF_031143425.1 of Pleurodeles waltl. Lineage (NCBI taxonomy): Eukaryota > Metazoa > Chordata > Amphibia > Caudata > Salamandridae > Pleurodeles > Pleurodeles waltl. The sequence goes on along the minus strand of NC_090447.1, from coordinate 1,158,735,179 downwards.
ACCAATGGAGGATATCAGAGCACTTTACATCACACACTTGTTACACACAGACAATCGTACGTGTGTAAATCAGTGTATAGGAAAGGTCACATAAGACAGAGGACTTCAAGGTGTGGAAGCCACATGCCATCCATACTGGTAGGCAGTATGGTTTAAGAGAGCTTGGCCTGGAAAAAGCACAGACTCAGATTTTAAAACCTAACACCATGGTTGGAGGGTTCACTGTAGTAGTAAGAATTGATTATTTACCCAAATAAACCCTTTTAGCAACATTATGATAATGAAAGAGAGGGGGAAAGTTAGAGTTGGACAACAGTATTTCATTAGAGAAATTCAAGCTTCTCTTTTATCTGCCCTCAATGCTTTACTACGCTTTGATTTCTGAATAAGGACCAACTTTCCTGATCTTCAAAGTTCTTGTCCTGAACCATCTCATAAATGTTAAACAGGAACATAGAGAGCCAAAGAAATCCAAGTTTGTGAAGGCATTAACAAAATTATAGCTTTTTTTTAATTTTTTTAAAGGAATACCAAAATGTCCTGAGGCAAATGCCATTTTGTAAACCATTCTTTAGCTATGATCCTTTTACCAAAATTGATCAACCTCCAAATTGTAGCAGTGTTGCTGTGTAATCGCTGATAATCCTTTATCAAATTATGTATTATTATGCTTTACATTGGGCGTTCCTCTAAAGAATGCCTTTTAAATACGTAAAAGCAACGCCATCCATAACCTTAAGGTCATGAGTTAAGGAAATGATGTCAATCCGTATATTAGAAGGCAGCAATTGCGATTTTTGTTAGGCTATTAGAATGTATGGGATTTAGAAAACAGCTGATTGAGAAAGTAACTAATATAAAAGAGCATGACGTTTTCAACACACACAGATACAAAGAGTACCACGTAATTGGAAGCTGTAGTATTCCAATTATATGTAAAAGCAAAGGACACACCTCGGTATAATAACTGCATAAGTTAAAATACCTACAGGTAAAATGAAGCTGCCTCAAAAGTGAAAAATAATTGACTGTGCACCCTGAGGTAAAAATATTGGGGAATGTTAATGATGATGCTAAAATGGTCTGTCTATGAAGGTTTTAGACTAGTCTAAATGTAAGGAATTTGATTTTAATATAATTGTAAAGTCTTTCACTTGAGACCCTTAAGTACAAAATCCTTTGCAAACTATTGATTGCGTGCTGTCTGTTCTGAGGTACCTTTTCCCTTTTGTGACATAAAAGAAAAATAATGTACTTCAACTGAATGAAGTTAAGACATGGATATTCATGTTGGGCCTCCAAACACCTTACTTTGAAAAATGGCATTCCTTTTCCCCGCTCCCCCATTTTTGGAGCTTATCAATATAGGGATCCTTTTCAATTGTGAATTAATTTCCCCTCCCCCATTTTTGGAGGTTATCTACACAAATATGCCTTGCAATTTAGGGACCCTTTTCAATAGTGAATTCATTTTGTATTTGTGAATCGGTGCTGTCAAGGTCCCCTATGCATCCTATTGCTTCTGATCTTTTATAAAACATGTTGCTGTCATAGGTGCATTGAAGTGTGTTGATTGTCTTGAGACTTTCATTACTGCTTGATTGTCTGCTGACTATATCAGACAGCATCTCAGATCTTTGTAGACATTACTTTCTTCACAAATTCTTGAGTTAATTTTGTGTCCTAAATGTAGTGTTCAGTCATTATTACCTCTTAACTACTGGGATTGGTGCACTAATTATGGAACATACTTCAGTCTGCGTTTGCTCGATCTCTTTACATGCACTGTTTTGTAAAGCTTCGGGCATTTTGCAATGCCTACAGCCGTGGTTTCAATAAGCAACTATTCGCTACTGTCCACTATTCAAGAGCCCAATAGGATAGGATAGGCTATCATTTGAATTTAGATTAAAACCCACATCTGAGATTTTGAGGAGATGACAAACATGGCAGCTATCTGTATTTGACAGGAATGAATGGAAAGAAGAACATTGTGCCACATAAGCATAAGTGAATGTGGACTTCAAAATTCAGTCTGTACTATTTATTGAGAAAACAGCAAAATGTGCATTGTCCATAGAAGGTTAGCAATAATTACTCTAATTATATCTTTATCGATGAGGGATTGATAAGCAGAAATCAAAGCTCAAAATATACTTCTTACACCATCAACCACAAATACATGCAGTGTTAAAACATCCATTTTATTTCTCTAAATATCTCCCCAAGTCCTAGATTTTATCAAACTTGTGATACTGCCTACATTCCTTTAGTACTTTAATGGCTTCATATTGCATAATGTAGTCCTTTTGGGGCTAATTATGCTACAGTAGTGACAATGGAAGAACGCCATTTTTCAGCAATCAAGAGTTGTGCCACCAAGGACCCAATGGAGACCATAGTCTCCATGGCTTACTCTATTATACTCCACGTACAATGACAATCAAACAAGTCTGCAAAGTGATCTAATTAATGTTATGCCAGCCCCCTTACATTAGCTATATACCTAAATCCTCTTCAGGTATTTTTTATTTCCCAGGGCTGGATAGGGGTTCACTGTGTCATAAACCTGTAAAATAACTACCTGATGGGCCACTGCCAAATGTCTCTATCGAAAACAAGAAAAGAGAATTGATATAGCATTGGAAAGATATTTTAATAAATCTGATAACTTTTCCAACCCATACTCGGCCCTGGTCAACTCTGTCAGTAGTTCAGAATTTCTCCATAATGGAATATATCTTTCTCACAGAGGTTTCAGCCTCTTGGTTCAACACCTATACCCATGGCATATCACACACAGGAGTCTGATGTTTTTAAAGTGTTTGGGCACTTTTGGACATGGAGGCCTAGCTAAGTAAGGGCAGTGTCTGCAACAATCTTTTCTAGCAAGACAGTAGTAAACAGAAAATTCACATCAATGACTACCTGCTGTCGGAGGATCTGTGCGAGGGCAGTAAGATAATATTTACTGAATTGAGGCTGAGACCAACCCCATTCGCAAGCTCCAGCACACAGTTGCCTTGGGTGGGACGGTGGTGCTTTTCCTCCTTTAATAAGTTAAATAACCAAGTTATCGTGTGATTCATTACACATTTTCGAATCGGATGTACCCTGTCCCACAAGTTTGTCTCGAAGTACTCTCCCACTTGTGATGCATGCTGCCAAAGACGTGGTGTGCAGAATACAGATTATTTACATATGGCATGGCGCTACCCAATGGTGGCTGGTTTTTGGGCCCAGTTATGGCAGCGTTGAATGAACTGACAGAAAGTTCATTCCAAATCACTCCCCATTTGATACTATTAGTTTATTAAAGGATTATGTCAATTGTTTGCTACTGTAGTACTGCTATCGAAGCGACATGTGGGCATGGCATGGAAAAGTCATAAATCTCCTTCTTTCCAAGGTTGGTTAAAAGACATCATGCTTTGTGAGGAATGGGCCATGAACCATGCTTTTACCCTCCCTGTGGTGGCACGCCTGAGGGACTTCTGGGAACCCCCGTACATATCTACGTACATTCACCACAGTGTAATACTACTCCTTTTTCAATAGGCCTTGATGAATTGAGCAACCTGTATGTTTGGATTTCTTTAATTGGTTGGGATGTCCATGCTGGACAGTTGATGATGTTTCTGATATTATGTAATGTCCTCCCCTGGGACAACGAGGGCGCAGGATAGGTTTTATCACATTCTAAATGCAGTACGCTGCAGCCGCCGTTATTGTCTGCTTCTTAATGCTTGGAGTGATCTATGTCCGTACTGCACATAAATTGTATGCTCGCTGTCTGTATTTTGTTTTAACAAGAATGCATAAATACACATTAAAAAAAATAAACCAAGTTACTAAGTGTAAAAAATATAGGAAGAAGATAGGTGCGTAAAAATGGATGCAGACTAACCATTTTTACCAGCTTTACATATCAAAAGTGGAATGTGCTACGAGACATCAGAATTTTCATTTAGTTTCTAAAGCAGTTGACCATAATTTAGGCTATTCATATCAATATCCTTATCTGAAATCGGGTGCCAGGATACCTAATGTGGAGCATTAATAAATACAACTATGTACTCTCTGGAGCCTAAAACAGAAAATAATTAATATTTAATAAGGGAATGTATAACTAATATTAAAATGATGGGGTTTGAGAAATAAAGTGACATTTCCTATTTAGGGTCTTATTTTGTTGGACCCTCTTAACATGGAGCCAGCTCTAAACACAAGGCTGTTCACTACAGGACTTGTTGAAGGCGCCAAAAAAATAAGAGTCAGGGTACAGGCCTGAAGGTACCCCTCTCGATAGCAATCTACGCACATTTTCCCCGTTCATGATTAATTCCGTCTTGGCTCCTCATTACAGAGAAAGGATTGACCAGATGAGCTGGGGTGGAAAATACATTAATTTCCTTACTGCAGCAGGCGATTTTTATTTCACTAGGTCAAAAGCTTCCTTTGCACATAGGAAAAGGGCAACTAACAGAGTAAAAGTATTCTTGTAATAATCCACTGGCTCTATAAGTTAATGGGTGTTCGAGGCTAGAGGAGTGCTGAGAATAAGTCCAGTTTTATGAGGAAGGATGAGTCAGCAGAATATGCTAGAAAGTTTGATAAACAAACTTTTCATAAATATTTTATAATCTGCTGTTAGCAGACTTAAAGGTTGATATTGTCTGCAGAGCTCCCTAATCCTTGCAGAAAGTATCAGACAGGTGCCCTTTTCATCAGCCCATTATATAAAAAAGCTAGTGTTCCAACTCATTGAAATAATGTATTATACATTTGACTGTGAAGTCCATTGTTCGCAGGTGACTTTGCTGAGGACCATAATAGTTACCCAGAACTCACCACAGCTCAGTGGCACCTCTAGCAAGTTGCCTGCTCTTCTACAGCAAGCCTGTAAAGATTTACCGCAGATAGAAATTCTGGAATCTCAGCCACTCCAGCTGAAAGGCAAGAATGTATCAACATGAAAGAAAACCTAGAAGTTTGAAGGCATGATTCTTGATCTCAGTTCAGGGGGACAAACCAATTTAAACTGATGTATGTTAACCTCATCAGTGAAAGCCCAGTCCAGGAAAGATGCAAGTTGAATCTACTCACCCAAGCCTACAAAGCTCTCCACAGCACCAGCCCAGTGTACCTCAACCACCGCCTCAACCTCTACCAACTCACCAGATACATTTGATCTGCATCCCAGGCAAGAGCACACCTCTCTCACATCAAGGACAGAAGCGGAAGACACTCCTTCTCATACCTCGCTGCTAAGTCTTGACACAACCTCCCGCAACACCTTAGAACCTCCCCCACCCTCATGGAATTCTGAAGGAACCTCAAGACATGGCCCTTCCAGACGAAACAGGCATGATCTCCTCTTCCCCCTTCAGGCCTGGTCTACTTAGCTCCTGGATACCTTCAAGGGTGATTAGCCGTGCTCTTCAAATCCACATAACAAAGCTCAAGGAGGACAGAGATACTTGGAGGCTGTTGTGAAAAAAGAAGCCACGTTAAATAAGCACTATTTTGATGTAGAGGCAAATTCAGGGACACTTAAGTGGAAGAAAGGGGAACATTTTAGATAGATTGTGATCCAGAGTCACTATTTTGTTGTGTTTCTCTGAAGGACCCTTGTTATGTATGTCTCTTTTCCTCGATACATTAAACCCTTTAAGGTTTTACAGTTCTTCAATTAACTAGGTGTCCTGGGCTAAAGAGAACTGGCTAAAGACTGTCCTGGTAACATGGACACCGTAGGCACCCATGAATGATTTAATGGGAATAAAACATTTAGAAAAAATATGATCCAGTGGCATTATCTGCAAGTCCTTTTTATTGAACCTACACACCGAAAGTGCCCAGCGAAAGTGATAATAGATCCAGTTAACAAAGATTGAGAATTGTATGGAGTGTACAATCAGTCATTAGAAGAAGCCGGGAAACATAAGCGTGCGTATATATTGAGTAAATATTCTAAAAGAAGATGCATGACAATAACTGTGCTGCATTTTCACACACAATCTATGATGACCTTGACCACAGTACCGGCTAACGCGATTCCATGGCAAAATACATCCAATGACAGCAAATCATCTTCTGTCTCAGATTGTGTGTACAATTTTTCTGATTTCCATACAACTCAAATAAGTTTATTGGTGGATGTGGGTTTTTAAAAATAATATCACTGAGGTGGCAGTTAGTTCGATGATATACATAAATATTACAGGAAGCTCATAACCATAATATAACAGTTGGACACGAAAAACTTGGCTGCATGTGAATCTGGTATCCAGATTTTCTTGTGTTCCCAGCACACATAAAATCTGGTGTGCATATTGAGGCCTCTGCCAGGAATTGAAAACGAGGCCCAGAGCCAGGCTTTGAGTTCATAGGGAGCCGAAAGCATGCTCTTGAGCGAACAAAAGTCTACAGTTGGTGTCATTATGATATGCTCTAAAAGGTGGTGGCGGCATATAATTTTGAATCCATAATAATGGACAAAAGGAGAGGTGTTTTTACCTGTTAAATGTGAGAATGCTGTGCCTACAGGCTTGCCCTTGCCAAGTTCTCCTTATGTCTCATGTGCAACTCAAGACCCTGCACTGTCATTCCTCTGTGTATGTCGAGTGCATGTGTATTTATGGTGAATGGTAGTGGGACTCCCATGTTTGTGATTTTGTGAATGTTGAAGCCAGTGGGATCAATGTTGGATTATCCCTGGGTTATAGTGGAGAAGATGGTGCTTGTGATACCGCCTCTCCAGACAGTGGAAGTGTATTGCCTGCATTCCTGCGTTTGGAGGGTGTAATCCTAGACACGAAAAGGGAGGTGCAAAAATGTGATTGTGCCCCCTACACTAGCACAGTTCACAAAAGGTGTGTTTTATTGGGGTGAGCCTGCAGCACTGTGCACGGTTACACCACCAGCTCTACTCTTCTGCATAACTATGCACCTACTGTCAGCTGCTTAGTAGAGAACATGTTCCAGAGCCAGCTAAAATCCACAGGACAGACCTTAAAGGACACCGCTAAGAGACCTCAGCAAAGTCTAGAGTTTAGAGAACAAATGTGACAACTGTTTAAATGAAAAAAGTTAGTGGATACATTCTGAAGTATATATTTGAGAACATGTTAATAGGGAGCTTATGATCACACAGGAATCTCATGTTCCAATGTACCTTTCCTCAGGAATGGCCAACAGCCGCTGTCCATGTATTGATATTCTTGGTTGGTTACAAAATGTTGTTTGCTCCTGCCTTAGTTGGTGGATATGAACTCTAAACAAGTGTCTAAAAGTTTAGTTTGAAAGGAAGTCATAACAGAGGTGCTCTGGGTTCTATTAAACATAAAGCCTGCGTTGCAGTCTCCATATGTACCCTGCCACAGTCTTCTTCCTTGTTTGTGAGCACAGCGACACACTAAACTCCAGCCGCAATGGAAACTTGGCAAAATGATGGTTTCACATCACTCTTCTGGAGCCTCTCCAGAAATTAGTGTTTTCTTGGCTTATAGACATAGCTCAGTACTAAAGATTTATTTGAAATAGCAATATCTGTCTGATAAAACCTCTCTTTTATTTCTGCATTAAAAATAGACTGAATTTGCTAATAATATAGCAATATTAACACTGAGCTCAACGTTGATTTGGCCACAACACTTACATGATAAATTACTTTTATTAGACTGAGAAATACCATTACGTAATTAATTTACTCTTCATTGGCATGTTTGTGATAGCAAGGTTAGAGATGTCAAGTTCTTCTGCTTACTTTAAATATCCAGAAGTGGAAGTTCATATTTAAAATGTCATATAGAGCACAGCTTGTACAACACAGTGTATTTTCAGCCTCCATTACCCTTTAATTAGTTTTTATTTTTATTTTCCCCTAGTGGTTTAATTGTATGTTTTCAAAGTATCGTCACTTGTAGCTGTTATAAGAAGCAGCTGAAGCCGCTGTTTGCGATTTAAAGAAATTGTAGTGCATGACAATTTCTAAAGATGTCGAATAATTTGCATGCTCTTCACCATTGCATATTATGAAGCAATGTCTTTATGACTGGTGGGGTAGAAGAGGAGTTGCACGTTTTACTGAGTACTTACAGGCTGTGGTGTTGGGCAGTAAATGTTCCTGCCAGGAACTAAAAACATGTAGTGAGGAATTTTAATAGAGAATGGCTCTCCAGATTGGAATGAGAGCAGGAAGAGATAGGAGAGACAGTGAAGGTTGATTTGGGGGTAGGAACTCGTGTATTTGTGTTTCGGTTCACACTCTCACATGTGGTACCACTCCTCCCATAATGCATTATGGTGACAGCAGTTCATTGTTTCCATCTTTCGTTTAATTTTGCGTTAAAAAAATACTCAAGGAGTCAAACTTGAAATTTCCTGACACTCGTTTCATGGTTTTGCAATTCTACAGAGGAAAATATACCTTCCTTACACGTTGGAGGGGGAGACTTACACGCTGCTTATATATTAATGCGGTGGAATATCGAACAAACTGTTCTGCATATAACGGATCAGACAACTGGCGTAGAATGTAGGTTGTAGGACATACAAGTCATTTAAAAAATCTCAAAGGGTATGATTCTCACTTTCACGTATTGCACCAGTCCCCCTAAAAAGTATTATGATCGACGTTATCCTTGCTGTTGGATACTTTCTCATTCATACTGGAAACCATCTGCCACGTTTCATTTGATGGCAGAGTTTGCACTTACACGTGACTTTTAAACTTATGTGTAGATAAAGAATCAGGGTGAAAATTGTCTTCCACGACGAAATCCCTATTATGTATCACTTACTACTTGCAATCTTTATTTAGGTTAAGTGTATATCTTTAAAGTTCATCCTTAAGCATCTGACCATTTCAAGTAGCCTTATCTGTCTACATTATTTGACTGGCTTGTCATTTTGCACTGAGCACAAAACTCGAGTTGATACCTCATCAGTGATTTTAGATTACGAAGTCATCAGGGGAGGTAACCTTCATGTAAAGCTATATGTCATCTGCATATTGATAGATGTTATGTTGTGATTGGTTATACGTTTATCCATAAGTGCTGCAATGGATTGTTAACTATGTCACTGTGGGGTAGAATGTTCTGGTGGTGGGTGGAAGATAGTGAGGACTAAAGACGAGGATCTGTTTGGTGTTGCTCTATTCTCGACCTGAGTAAACCTTTTATTATACCTCTGTTGCGTTGGGTCACCTTTTATTTGGAGGAGAACACAGCATAAAAGTAGTGACAACGAGACCTGTGGGAGGTTGGAGGCAGAGCCATGGGGCTGAGCTGTTTGGACAACACCCACCCCTTTTTTGCAGGTAAGCAACCTTGAAGACCTGCCGCTGTAAGTGAAGTTATGGAGCTGTTGGTAGTGTCTACACATTGTTTTGGAGACCGTAATGCTGCGGAGTTGTTGGTAGAGTCAGTGCATGACTTTTGGACAGCGCATGATTGCCGCCAAGGAGACCAGTTTAAATGTACCTGTGTGTGTTGCCCTCATGAGCTTTGCATGAACTTGGTAGTGTTTCATCCTGGATTCATCACCATTATGGTGCAACGTCGGTGAGGAAGGTGTGCGTGTGGCATTTTTGCTGCACTCATAGAGTCACAACATGTCTGACGTCAGTACACATCATGTTGCAGAGCATACCCAGCTGCCATTTTGGATCACGTAAACAGCACATCCTACTTGTCAGTGCATTTCTATATGTCAAGTGACAGGGTCAAGTGGCTAATTGGGAAGGAAGCTCTCATAGTCCAGATTAGTTTGGAGCATGAGAGAAGATAAATAAATTACAAAGGAATTGCACAGAGGTTGGCTAACCATGAGGGTGTCCTGATGTCGAGGGTTTGGCACCTATGCAGTGGATTCGTGGTCATTTCTGGAGAGACAGGTTTTTATTTTAATTCATTGTGCTAATCTTTTGTGTTAATTTATTATTTTAATTGCTTGTTTTAGCTTGGTTTATGGCAACAGGTGTGGTACAACCTCTTCAGTTTTTGTCACATGCTGGTGAACCAACGCTGCCCTGATGGAAACATCTATTTGATTGTTATTTGGTAGCAATTGGAGGAGAAAAATTGTTAGCATCTAGGAAACAAGGTGTTTTATTGCACAACCTTGTGGTGGAAGGCAAGAATATCTATGGCAGTCTTAAGGAAATTCCAATGGGAAACGCCAGAGGGGAACCAAGGGATTTTTCTGACATTACAGTGAAGCTGCTGGACTACACCTTGTAAAACAGATAAATGTAGTTCTTGAACGGCATAGGTTTTTCGCACGCCACCGGGTAAAATGGAAAGAATTGGTAACTATGTGGCCTATTTAAGGAATTTAGCAAGAACATGTGATTTTGAAGATCTTACTGACTCTTTGGTCAGGGATCAGTTGGTACGATGCATGAACAGTGTTAAAGTACAAGATAAACTTTTGGTGCGGAACCCCAATTTCAAAGAAGCTATTTCAGTCATAGGGAGGATAGAGCACACAGCTTGTTGGGTTAAGGAGATGAGGAAAGAAGATCATTTACTTGCAAAAGTTGTTGCTAAAGTCACTGCTATGGCAAAAGATTATAAGCAGAAAAACTTTACAAAGGAGAAAATGATTAGGGAGAGAACAAAAAGATGAGGTATTATAGCTGTGGCAGTGGGGAGCACAGTCAAATACCCAAGCTGTTTGGCAAAACATGCTATTTGTAAGAAGTGTGGGAGGAAAGTGCATTTTGCCAGAGTGTGCAAAAATGCTCTCGATGAGTGTAGTGATTTAAAAGTGGTAAGTCAGATGGATGAAGTAAGTGGACGGGGTGCTTAACATGGTGCTGATTGTCACAGAAAGTGTGATTTCAAAGGATGTGGAGTGTGATGAAGATAAAACAAATATGCCTGAGTGTAAGATTTGGATTGGAGGTAAAGAGCTGGAGGTACTGGCAGATTCTGGATCACCATGTACCTTATTTGGGGATTGCATTTGGGAAATTGTTTTTGTTTTGAAACCTGACATCAAACCTTTTGGGTATGGAGGCACAACCATTGATGTTACTGGTTTTGTTCCTATGTTGATAAATTTCACAGGGGAGACGTGGGGAAAGATTTACATTGCAAAAAAGAGGTGATTGTTTACTTGAGTGGAGACACCAAAGGGATTTAGGCATCACCCTAAACCCCTATGCACTTGAGAAAGTGCTAGTGAGTGAAGTGGGTGAAAATGATGACATTGTGAGGAAATTTCTTGAAGTTTTTGAAGAAAAGTTGGGATGGCTGAAGGGATTTGAGCTTTGCAACATACTCAAGGATGGTGCCAAGCCAATTGTACACAAAATGAGGAAGGCACCACATTTATTGATGGAACCCTTGAAGAAGGAGCTGAGAAGAGTATTAGGGGGCAGGTGTGAGGGAGGCGATTGAGCCTTCAGAATTGTTTGCTCTGGTGGTGTTGGCACCAACAAACAAGGGTGAAAGTGTGAGGATATGCAAAGATTTGAGAGACCTGAATATAAATATTTGGTCGATAGACAGCCTCTGCCAACTATTGGGCAGATATTGTCTCTGTTGAAGGTTGCCTATTGTTCAGTGTGATGGACCTTTGAGTGGCTTATCAGGTGCCTTTGAGTGTAGGGTCCAAACATTTGACCTCATTTGCCTTTTGGACTTGCTTCGGCTGCTGCGTGTTTCCAAAGAGTGATAACAAAAGTGCTGGAAGATGTCAGTCTAGTTAAGCTGTTCCAAGATGACATTCTTGTGTGTGGTAAAGATGAAGAGGGTCATGATAGGAGGACGTGTGAATGTTTTGAGAGATTGTATGTGCATGATTTGGCAGTAAAGACGGAGAAGTGCAGATTCAAGGTGACTGCTGTATCATAGTTTGAACATAACATTTCCAGTGATGGAATCAGCCCAAAGCCTGTTTTGGCTAAATCCATAGTTGATGCACCTGAACCCACTAGTAAGGACAAGGTGCATTCTTTCCTAGGTTTGGCTGAATATTACAACAAATGTATTCAGAATTTTGCAAGTGTTGTGCAACCTATAAGGTTGCTACTAAAAAAAGTGAGAAATTTGAATGGTCAGGGGATTGTAAAGATTCATTTAGAATTAGCAGAGTATTCGAAAATTACCAGCTCTAGGGCGTTTCGATGTTCATAAGAAAACCATATTGACCCCCTATGCCAGTATGAAAGTATTGGGAGCAGTACTATCTCAGTTTGTGAATGCGGAGGACAGAGGAGTCGTTTGGCCTCCAGAACTTTGAAAGGTGCAGAAGAGAATTCTTTGGTCATCAAAAGGGAAGCCCTAGCATGTACTTGAGGTATTTTGCACTTCAAGTTTTATTTATGGGGTCTACCTTTTGTGGTGAGGTCCAACCATAGACCATTAGTTATATTGTTCATTTGTAAAGCTAGTGAGAGAGCTATGTTTCACATTAGCAGGTAGATGGATGGTATAAGAGGCTTTAATGTTCAAGTGGAATATTTGAAGGGGTCTCGAAACTGGACTGTGAGTTGCTTTTGCTGGTAGCCTATGGAGGATCGTAAAGTTGGAAGTGAAGTATCCAGTGTATTGTGGCTACAAGAAAAGGCTTTGACTAGGACAGAGCGGAGTAAAGGTACAAATAAGGATGATGTTATGGCTCTGGTGAAGGGGTGTGTGATTAAAGGATGGCCAGAGAGAAGATGTTTGACAGGTTGTGTGGATGAATTTTGGAATGTGCGTGATGAACTATCAATTGAGAATGATTTTCTATACAACGAAACGAGACTGGCACAGCCCGAAGAGTTGAGGGACAAAATTATTAATCTGGCCCATGAAGGTCATCTTGGAAGGAATAAGACCAAGGTCAGGGTGTGAGAGTTTTATTGGTGGTCTTTGCTGGATCGCATGATTGAGTAAGCGGCCAAGGATTGTGTGCAGTGTGCAACTTATTACAAAAGTAAGGTCACCAGGACAGCTCACTTATCACCGGTAGAGGTACCTGAGAAGCCCTGATGTAAATTGGGCCTGGATATTGTTAGAAATTCGGTCTCTATTTGGCAGTGGTATACACCCTTGTCCAAGTAGGAACCACAATAGTAGTCAGGGTAAGTCACAACACATTATCCTGTGCTCACCCTCTGGTAGCTTGGCACAGAGTAGGCAGGCTTAACTTAGAAGGCAATGTGTAAAGTATTTGTGCAATAACTCATACAGTAACACAGTGAAAACACCACAAAAAGTACACCACACCAGTTAAGAAAAATAGATAATATCTGAATAAAAGCAGATCAAAACGACAACAATCTAATGTACACAGGCAACATTATGCATTTTTAAAGATGAAATTCCAATAAAGTGCTTAGAACTGCAATAGCTCCAACTGGGGCTATCACAAAGTCGTTGAATGAGTCGTACGAAACAGTACAATGCAACTCAAGAGGGACTGCAGCACCGGTCACAGAGATGCACGGACCCCCAGACACAGTACCTTTGAAAATGATGAAACAAGGATGCTGCCGGAGTCCAGGAGGTGAGGAGTTGCTGGAGCCGGTGCGGCGTCGGTTCCTTACGACAACTGGGGAGGTGTGGCTCCGGTCCCTTACTGCGAGGCAGGGGAGGTGAGGTGTTGGTTCTGTCCAGTTGCAGGGGAGATGATACTGTGTCGGTGGCGAGGCATCGGTTCCTTGTGACCCAGCGGTGTCAATGACTCCAATCAGTCAAGACATGATGTGTGGACTTCACAATGCCCTATCACACTGCAGGATGTCAGCGGCATCACAGTGACGCCGGACTTACGTTGCAGACCCTGGTCGTTATATTCAGCGAGGACAATGGAGCCGGAGCAGGCAGCGTTGGACAGCTGCGCTAGTGCTGGAGTCACTGAAGTTGGTGAACTAACTAGAAGCTAGTAGATGACGTCTTTGTTGGCCTTGAGATTTCAGAACAGGAGGGAAGCTCAATCCAAGCCCTTGGAGAGCACACATGGAGGGAGGCAGAGTCCTTCCAGCAGAGTCAAGGCCCAACAGGCAGCAGGGCAACAAGCAGAGCAGCAGCCCTTCCAGCAAAGCACTCCAGATGAGTCCTTTGGGCAGCCAGGCAGTCCCTCTGACAGAGTCCGGGTGTAGGTCCATAAGTGTCTGATTTGGTGGGGTCAGAGACCCAGTATATATACCCCAAAATGCCTTTGAAGTGGGGGAAACATCAGAGTTGTTTTGAAGTGCACATGTTCACCTTTCAGCCCAGTCCTGTCTGCCAGGATCCCAGTTGGGGGGGTATCAGTCCTTGGCATGAGGGCAGGCCGCTGGCCTTTGAAGTGTAAGAGAGAAAGCCCCTCCACACGTCCAGCCCAGTGAGACCCATTCAGTATGCAGATGTGACTGAGTGTCCTGTGTTTATGGCTTTCTGGGTGGAATGCACAAGGGGAGCTGTCAACCACCACAGACCAGATGTGGATTGGAGACAGGCTGTAAGGCACAGATGGCAGTATGTGCAGAGGAATGCCCACTTTCTAAAAGTGGCATTTCTAAAATAGTAATATTAAATTCAACTTCACCAGTAAGCAGGATTTTCTATTACAATTCTGGCCATACTAAACATGGCAGAGCTACTCCTTCCAGATCAGAATCTACCACTTAAAAGTATATAAGTCTGTGAGAGGAGCAGGCCCTGGATTAGTGGAAAACAAATTTGTGAGTTTTTCACTACCAGGAAATGTAAAAAACATAAGTACATGTCCTGCCTTTTACTTACATAGCATCCTGCCCTATGGGTTACCTAGGGCCTAACTTAGGGGTGACTTATGTGTAATAAAAGGAGAATTTAAGGCTTAGGAAAGTAGTTTTAAATGGCAAGTCGGAGTGGCAGTGAAACTGCACACACAGGCCTAGCAATGGCAGACCTGAGACATGGTTAGGGGGCTGTCTATGTGGGGGGGCACAATCAGTGCTGCAGACCCACTAGTAGCATTTAATGTACAGGCCCTGGGCACATCTAGTGCACCTTGCTAGGGACTTACAAGTAATTTAAATATGCCATTTGAGTATGAGCCAAAGATACCATGTTTTAGGGAGGGAACACATGCACTTTAGCACTGGGTAGCAGTGGTGAAGTGCCCAGAGTCCTAAAGCCAACAAAACCAAGGTCAGAAAAAGAGGAGGAGGAAGGCAAAAGGTTTGGGATGACCCTTCAGAGAGTGCCATTTTCCAACAGATATTATAGAGGTGTTAAATTCAGTATCTCCTGTGGAAAGATATGTCATAGTGCTATCTGACTACACATCTAAATGGGTCTCAGCTGAATGTGTCAGGGACATCACTAATCAAATAGTAATTGAATTCTTGAAAGATGGGTTTTCTAGAGAAGGAGTGCAGGAGTGTGTTGTGACTGATAATGGAGTGCAGTTCATGTCCTCCCAGATGGAGTATTTGAGAGATATGGGTGTCAAACACTACAGGACAGCGCTGTATTCTCCACAAGCCAATGGACTTGTGAAAAGTATGAATAAACTGGTTAAAGCGTGTAGCCAACTAGCTGTGAATGGTGGGTGTTCTTTGAGAGATTTACTCAGAGAGAAACTGTGGGTGCAGAGAACCATGCCCAGTGCGTTCACTAACTTGACTCCTTTTGGTTACTGAGAGGAAGAATGTCAGCCACCAAAATGTAAAAAGTAAAAGATGTCCTAAATAGGAAATTAGAAAGCAAATGTTTCGACAATAATTATTTGCAATCTACTATGTAGCAAATGAATATTCACAGTCTGTGTTGCAATAAACAGTAAAAAGGTTCAACAAATGAATCAATCAACAACAAGCGTGTTGTTTTTGCAATACTCAATGAATTTGTAAGGCAGTATCCAAAAATACATTTCTACAGAAGATACACTATTGTCCCCTAGGATCCCGAATACACTTTCACAGGAGAACATTAGGTGGACAACTTCCTCCTGACTGGTATATACAGTTTTCACAGTCCTTTATAATATCTTTTAGTAAATTCTAATCGTTTGAAGGTGGTCTATCGTAATATTACGCATGTCAAGGAGAACATGAAGTTGATGTTTCAATCTCAAAATAAATCCACAAGACCATCATCAGGACTCTGTGTCAAGATGGAATGAAACCTGCAATTACTAATGAAATACAATATATGACCATAAACACATACCAAAAATACAAAGGTTAAAAGCCACACACAAAACATAAGGTGCCCACTCACAAAACACCCTTGAATCAACCAAAACACCAAACCAAATCCAACTCATGGTGTAGAGCATAGACCCAATTCACGTAAATTCAAAAGAATAATTCAACCACCAAATGTGCTCTACTTATCTAAAATATAAGGCCGGGAATCAAATATAGATGCTTCCAAGAACGAGAAACCCAAGACATCATCATATAAAGGTCATGAGTACCTGCACAAAAAAAGTCACAAAATTAATTCTGCTACAGTATAAATCTGGCACAAGTGCAGTAACGCAACAAAAGCAAAGACACCCAACTTATCTAGACGTCCCTTCTTACAACAATGACTGTGATCCCTCAAACAGCCAAAATCTTGCCATCATAGGAAGAAGGTACAGGAGTACTTACTCAGTAAGTGACTAACTAAATCACCATATTTGAACCATTGTTCGCCTGACCAAAACAAGCAATATTAAGGGATCAAAGCCCGCAGTACAGTGTGCACTATTCACCGACGTGCAAATGAAACGGAGTCCAAGGAGAACATATTTGCCATTGTCTAATTTAAATAGATCGTGGGACTGAGTAAACTTGTAAAATATCATGTGAAGGACACTAGAACATGTGGTGGCCATCTTAAAACACCCAATCAATACCGCTACCTAGAGGGAAGAGCATTAATGAAGCATATTAATGTCCCAACATTCACCCAAAGGAAAAGAAATAAATCTAACCACAATCAAAAAAATAACCCTAAAGTAAAAATGGCCAATAACTAAGAACTACACATAGCAGCCACTACAGACCTGAACAATTATACATTGCCTAACGTGTTCAAACACACTCCGAGAAAAAAGGGGGCAAAATACCAATCGGGCATGTAGTCATGGCCCAATGGTAGAATTCAAAACAGTACTATTAATGGAACCTAATGCACACCATAGCAAAAGAAGGCGAGTTCAAACTTTAGCAAGATATCTAAATACAAGACCTGATCTCAAACCTTGTGCGGGGTGGGAAGAAAAGGAAATTGTCAGCATGAACAGGTTATATGTTGTGAATTTTGTAAATAAAGCATCTCTTTGTGTAAGACAAGCCTTACAATTGGCTGTGGTAACACCATTGTAGAATGTAAAGCCATTTTTAATCATGACCTTTTTTGTTAATATTCTGGAGCACTTTGTGGTGCAAAACTGCTTGAACCGTTTGAGTTACCCTGATGTTCAGTCATTCTGTTTTAAGGCTATTGCACAGCCAGATCATGCTACTTTTTAGCTGAATTACTGCAAGTCAATGGTGGGAATTATTCTGTCCTACTGGGACTGTTCGATATTCTTTATCAGCTACTCCTTTTGCAAAGGCTTCATAGTATGGCCACTTTTTTTTTAGAATTTTTTTTTTTTTTAGAAACAACTTGTACTTTAATTATTCACAAAAAAATAAAATTACATGTTACTGAAGATTTAACAAAAACGATGATTCAGAAAATTATTATAGAAAATTATTAATGCTATACTATCCGCGGAGAGAAGAAAAAAATAATTTTAAGTAGCAAAACATACTTAGAAAGATATCTTCAAGTTAAACACATTGTTAATAAACATCATAACAAATATAATAAAGATGATGAAATAATAAATTTTTTAACATCAACAATGAACAACATTAACACATCTGCTTTACCAATAACTAACACAGCACACAAAATAATACCTTACAATGCAACATCAAGTGATCAACAAAATACGGAAAAACAAATGTTATATGCCTTGTCATTAGATTTAGGTATTCAGGGCAATGTTGAAGAAGAAACTGTAACTAATTTTATCTTACCAAATGACCAATATTATTATATTATTCATAATTTAGCTGCTGGACAGCTAAAATATTTTGACCATCATTTACATTGGATAAAAACAAAAGAAACACCACGCTATACATTCTGTACTGGTGCGGCAGGAGTTAGAAAATGCTTCTTATTACAGTACTTTATCAAACAATATTAGGTTTTACAATACTAAAGTAGGTGAAAACCCAGATAACATTTATATATTGCTTACAGCACCAACAGGTAAAGCAGCACATACTATATATATATATATATATATATATATATATATATACATATATATATATATATATATATATATATATTTTATTTTTTTTTGTCCTCCTAGATCATCGCCATTAAACTTATTCAGGTGCGCTAAGCTCAAAAGCCAGTGCGCAGGAAGCCAATGACCATCTAGGTCCCTGAATGAGACCCAATTCCAGACCTAGCCAGGTCCAGGCGAATAATCATTGGACATTAGGCAATAACTATCTCAGATCTTTAAGAAATCCCATATCCGATTACAAATCCTCCTCGATTGGCTTTTATCCATGTCTTTAAAGAAGTGAACAGAACTTCTCCATTCCTTCCAGTTGGGGGGGGGGGTTTGAACCCAGCTTCTGCACACTTCCCTTCTCGCGAGTAAAATTAGGATAAACACCAACCCTTTTTGATAGAGATTAAACTTAGTTAAAGAGCACATGGAGAGCGGGGAGGAAGGTACATCAATATCGCTAGCTGATACCCCAAATATGATTAACCGGGGGGTTATTTCAGTTGCGACACCCAGGGAGTTAGATATTGTCTTACCCACCGCTGACCAGAAACCCTGAAGTTTCATCTTCTGTTTATCATCCTCTAAGCTCCCACCACTCCCTTATGTCCTTTTCTCCTGCTATGAGATAGCATAACTTTAGGACCATGAACGACTTACCCAAATCAGTATGTTTTCAGTTTTATTTTTTTTCCATATGCTTTACTACCTTATTTTTCATTTTTTGTTTTTCCTTCTCCGTTTGGAGTTTTCTTTATAAGCACCTTTCATCTATTTCTTGAAACTCTGTTTATTTAATGCCAGAGTATAGACAATGTTGAACACAATCAGACTCAATGTGGGTGGCAGTATAGAGAAACCACACTTGTTTATTGTCCATCCACAGTGACCCCCAGTGAGACGAGATTAAATCAAGCTATCTGTTTTCAATCTTTGTTATTGAGACCACAAATATGATAAGAATCTGTTTCTTAAGGGGGTGATTCCATTAGTATAAAATAATGTTTTGCTGTTTGAGGCACTTTATAATTGTACAAAGCTAAATGTGGTGACAATAGTAGTCTGATGTGGACGCTCCTAACCCCTGATCTGTTTTTGACATCAGAATTTTCCCAGAACCATCAAACGTGCATATTGCCACTGTTTCTGGAATGTTATTTTTGCAAGACTTTAACCCTGAGAAAGAGAATTCAGATCATGTAACACAGGTTGCACTTATGATTTCAACCATTTCCAGGAAATTACACATTTGATAACATTTTCAGGGGCCTGCTGCCAGCTTAGGGCACGTTGCTTTATAACGTGTGCCATAAAATGTACTGTTATTATGCCTACTTATGTGATGGATGTTTGTTCAGTTCTCTGGTACAACTTTTTCTCACCTGCTAAACAGTATTTCATTTTTAGAATATATATAAGTAGTGTGATTGATTTTGCTTATTTTTCTTTGCTCGGGACTATTCTGTAAACACTCTAAACTCTTACATAAGTAACAGAACGAAGATATCATGACCATCTAGGTTTATTCTTGTCCTCCCTGACACCTTCACAAATAATAAGCGCTCATGCAGAGATCTGCAGAGCTCTTATTAACTGCGAACAATTGAACCAGGAAGTGTTGGCAGCTATCTTGGAACTCGGTTTCAACAGAGTAACTAAAAAAAAAAGAGTGAAAAAAAAGTAAGGGGGCCAGGATAGGAACACCCTGACCCCTCAGCTCTGGTGCCAAGGCAAAAAAGCACTTTAAAAAATATGTATATATTTGCCCCAAATTCACAATGACGTCGCAAATGTGCTGCAAAAAAAAACACCCAAAAAACAAGCGCGGTCTCCTGCACTTGTTTTAATAAAGCCCCTGGGGGGCCCAGGTCCTGGGGGCATGTAAAAAATAAAGGAGGAGTGCACAGGGCCTCCTCCTGGGCTCATTTAAGCCCCGGGGACCGCCACCTCACTGGGGATGAATATTAAATGTATGCGGGGGCCCCTCCGCCCCACCCCCGCAGGCCCGGGGACCACCACCTCCCTGGGGTAGAAAGAAAATGATTAAGTGGGTCTGTTGCAGACCCCGGGCCCTGAGGACAACTACCTCCCTGGGGCAATTAATTGCTAGTAAGAGGGGCTGCGGGCTACTTCCCCACCCCCCACAGACCCAGGGACTGACACCTACCCTGAGCTGAATTAAAATAATGGAGACAGTCCATTGTGGACCCCCTGCCCGGAGGACCACCATCTCCCAGGGACAAATTCAAAAGTTGTAGGTGGGCCACGCAGCCACCTCGTGGAGCCGT